>NW_008687763.1:0-13695 GCF_000695815.1 Acanthisitta chloris
GCAGCTCTGCGCGGCCGCGCCTGCCACGAGCCGGGCCTCGCGCTCCCCGAGGTTCTCCTCCCCGGATCTCCTCCCTCCTCCCTCCCCGGATCTCCTCCTCCCTCCTCCCCGGATCTCCGCCCCGCGGCCCTGCTGTCCCTGCTCTCGCCGCTTCCCATCGCCTTTCCTCGGCGCCTGCGGGCGGTGCTGTCCCTCGGAACCGGCCGTGGTGTCCCGCTGGCTCATCCCCGGGCACCGCGGGCTGCTCTGCGGTGCTCCCGTTCTCCGCGGCTGGGTTGTCTCCTAAACAGTGTCCCAAGGGGCCGCTGAGCCTGTTGTTTCACACAGTAAGGCCTCTGCGTTTCGCTCGATGCTCCCTGGCTGGGTACTCATTTGGGTTTATGTGCTGTAGCTGTTTGAGTTCTTACCTTTGTGCACCACCTCCCACTGAAAGATAATCCTGTACACCCAGCCTGGCACTTCTGTGTTTCCACTGCAAGGATCTCCAGGTGTGGTGAGTGCATATTCCATCCAGATATTGCTAAATTGCCTTGATACTCAGAGCGTTTTAAGTAAGTTCCGGGTGGTTGGTACAGACGATAAAATGTTCTTTCTCTTAGGAGTGTCATGTAACAGCTGAACGTTTTCACCTGAAAACAGAAAATGGCTTCAAGAGGAACAACAGAGACCAGTAAGCTAAAACAGAATTTGGAGGAGCAGTTGGACAGGTTGATGCAGCAGCTTCAAGATCTGGAAGAATGCAGGTAATAAAAATGGCTGAGTTTTGTTGTTTGGGGTTTTTTAGCTAGTCTAACTTTTCATGTAGTTTGTTGAGTGTGATTTTGTGTTAGCTTTCTGTGGGCTAATAAAATCCAAGACAGACTGAATTACCCAGGGCAAGGTTGGGTTTTATCTGTTTCAGTACTTGCACTGAAGCACCTTGAGTGGGTTTAGATGCTTTCTCTGGCTGTAATTCTAACTTAGCCAAGCAGTGCATTTCTTTTTCATGAACAGCTTTAACTGCTAAAGGTTGGTGATGCTGTTTGTTTAGACAGGAGGATCAGTTATCCTGACTAACTCCATGGTTTGGGGTGAGGAGATGAGCTTCTCAGATCATCTCATTCACTGGAGCTTTGAGCAAGACAATTTCACTGCATGTTTTTGTTGAGATCCAAAATACACTTTAAATACTGCACCAGGTGTTGGGGATCTTGTCAGAGCCTTTTCAATGGCAGTGACTACATACAAGCCACAGAGGTGGATGTGTGGCTGGGGAGGGGGTGCAGACCCAGCCAACCACACAGGTCTTAGCTGAATCACAGCTGAGAGGGCCAGAGCAGAACCACCTGCAGTGATGTGAACTCTTCACTGCTGTCTGAGCAGTGAAGCTCCACAACACTTCCCTGTGCCCTTTCCTCCATGTCACGTCTCAGGTTTAATCCTGTGAATTAATGTGTCTTTGTTGGATCCTCTTTAGAGAAGAGCTGGATGCAGATGAGTATGAAGAGACCAAAAAGGAAACTCTAGAGCAGCTGAATGAGATCAATGACTCCCTGAAGAAGATTATGTCTGGAGATATGACTTTGGTGGATGAGCTCAGTGGGATGCAACTGGTGAGGATGATGTGTTGCTGAAAACAGTTCATGTTCTGCCTGGCATTGATGAAACAGAAAACAGATACAGGTGGTTTATTGTCATTTTTATGTGTGAAATCCAGATCTGTGTAACTAATGTTTTTATTACTTAATACGCATGTACATGTAAAAAACTTGGATAGGTCTCTTCATTTTAAAAGGGAAAAAAGGTTGAAGAATTATAACCATAACACTGTGGGAAATTGCAGGGACTAAAAATATCAGGTCCTTAGTATTAGAAAATAACTGAAAGTAATACAAATTACTATGAAAGGTGTAAGGGACAATCCAGGGTAATATGTCTGTCATGAGAAATAAAGTTCTTGTCTGTTTGTTAGAAAGCATAAGATGGAACTTCCTGTGCTCTTATTCCTGAGTTGTGTTTCAGGTTCATACCAGTCCAACTCAAAAGGCTGTAGGAGTTTTTGGACTCTAAGCTATTTTATTATTATATTTATGATGTTATTGATCTTATTTTATGTTAACATCCAAACCTTTTTTCTACTTGCAAATATTTAATTACAGCATGATTTTTACTTTCTAAGCCCTGTGTTTTAGGGGTTTGTTTCCAGAGAGATCATGATTTGTCCAGAGTTAACTGTGGTGAAATGTAATAATCCATAGAGGATTTGGATAACATTAGGTTTGTCTCATCATTTGCATTCTGCTTACCCTTAGAAGAGCTGTAATCATCAGTGTGGGCATTAAAACTGCTGAAGGGAACACAGCACATCTGCTTGTGATGTGCTATTAGCAGGAAGATGTTGGAAATGATTAGAAAGTAAGACCTGGACTGTAATGAAAAGTTTTACAGCTCTTTTTCAGTGTAGTTGCACTAATTAGTGGATTCTTCAAACCCTGCATAAAGGTCCTGCATCTTTTTTCATCTCATTTCCATGGCTGTGCAAAAAGGGAAGAGCTCTGTGTATGAAATGTTGCAGAGGACACTAATGATGCTCTCCAGCCCTCGTTAATCTTGTGGTGCAGCTGTAACTCGTGACTGCTGTTAGTGCTGGTCATTGTTGCTCTTTCCTCGCAGGCAATCCAAGCAGCCATCAGCCAAGCCTTTAAAACTCCAGAGGTGATTAGGATGTTTGCAAAGAAGCAGCCAAGGCAATTGAGGACGAGGCTGGCAGAGGTGAAGCTTTTTGTTTTACTGCAAAAACTGTTTATTTGAGCCAGAGTGATTCAGGTATGCAGTGACTGCATGGAGAGCACTCAGTGCTGAGAAACTTGGTGGCAGCATCATAAAGAGAAGAGAAGTTTGTTCAGTTGTAAATGTTTAGTGAGGTAATGGGGATAACAATGTGTGTTTCCTGAATCATCTACCTTGCTGCTTCCAAACAAAAATGGGATTAACAGTGAACTGAGTATAACTGCAAATAGAAAATGGGGGATTGTCCTGAGGGCTGGAGAGTGCACCCAAATCTAAACTGAACCAGAGATCCAGACAGAGTGAAATGATATGTGACTCCTCCACGGAGCAGTGATGTCATTCCATAATTTTGAATGGTTAGCAGTAAAAGAGATTAAAGTTTGGAGAAATTGAGTAAGTTGAGGTTAGGTGAAATACTGGCAATCTTACCTGTTTTGACTCATTTTCCTCCCCCATGTGCAGATGGACAGAGACTTAATGGTTGGGAAGTTGGCACGAGACCTGTACACCCAGCAGAAGGTGGAAATCCTGACTGCCCTCAGGAACCTTGGTGAGAAGGTAAGGGGATGGTGTGATGGTCAGATGACTCGAGTTTGCTGTCTGTATATTGAAGAGGAGCTTGAAATCATTAACATAACAAATTACAACTGTCATGGGCAAATGAAAAAATGCAGCTCCCTCTTACAGTACCATTTTAAAGCCAAGCTTTGTGGAGCACTCACTGCTGGACTTGCAGATAATTTTGTACATTTATCTGAGGCTGTTTCTGCTTTAAAATGCTTTCTTTGGTGGGTCATAGGAATGAATCACAAGGTGGTACAAGGTGATCATATTTATGAAAGCTGCAAGTCTTTTACTGACTAGCTACCACCTATCCCCCTGGCAGGAGCTATCCAGGACTTTTCACATACCTCCAGCTTCACTTGCTTTTGTGTTGTTGATAATACAATAACCTCTTGGTGTGAGATAAGAAATGGGAGAGATGAGTGATAAACTGTTTCCCCAATGCTCCATCAGTGGCAGAACAAGCCTTAGGTTTGCCACCAGAGGGAGGAAGAGAAATTATTTCCCTCTGTGGATGGTCCATGAAGGGAATAGGTTGCTGTGCATATCTGTGCTTAAACTTTCCTGGGAAATGAGGGAATGTATTGGAAAAGGTCAAGTGCAGTACTTAAAGGAGCTGCATTCCAAGTAGATTCCAAAGCAAAGGTTTTCCCTCAGAATATTTTTATTGCTTGACTGTCACAGAAAAACAAATGGTTTGGAAATAGGTAAAAGGCTAGTTAAGGTTGTGAACTGAATGCATGAAGATACCTGATCTTCTGGCATGAGATCCTTGGGTCACTTCATCAAGCCACTTCACCACACATTGTCCTAAGCTCTTGATCTCCCAAAATGATCAGTAACCTGCTGCACAGAGCACTGGCTAGGACAGTGTTTTCCTATCTGTTCTGCATGTGAACAGTGGCATGTTATGTGTTGGCCTGCACAGGAGTGTAAAACGTTAAGCAGTTGGATAGTTGCTTACAGCCAAGGCAGGTAACTAATACATTTCCTTCATTCCAACATCATCCTCAATGCCTGTGCCTGACTTTTATGTTGCTAATAAACACACTGATGCAAACACTGAACAGTTTTGACACACTGATATTTTGCATTAATAGGGATGTGGATCTGAGGCTAATTAAATGAGTGACTTTTAACTTAGAATATCTGATCCTTCCAAATGTAGGTTACTGCCTCATTACTGTAAATATTTTATGGGCATCTGTCACAAGGCATCAGAGCACATGCATAAAAGCAAAACAGACATGTGCAAATGTCACTTTAAAGGAAAAGAACCATTTCTAGGTCATTAGCTCTTAACATGGTCCGAGCTGGCAGTGACTGCATGGTTTTGCTTTCCTCAGTAGGTGATAGGAAGTGAGCTTAGATCTTGGTTCCTTACTGTACTGACCCATGGCAAAAAAAGTTATTGACATCCTTTGCATAGTTTTGGGATAGAGGAGGTGTCAGATACCACTGCCACTGAAAAACTGCAAATGGGCAATTGCTGTGACCTGTCAGGAATATGAACAGTTAAGATACCAAGCTCACAGTTGTGGCCTTCTTTAATTTAGCTCACTCAGGATGATGAGATGTTCTTGTCAGCAAATGCTGGTGCAGCTCTGAGCCAGTTTGAGAGAGTCTCCACTGACCTTGGTAAGTTTTCATGCTTGTAACTTCAATTTCTTTGTCTTCTTGAACACTGACTACTAGAAGTACCTCTGGTTGCTCTATGAAAGAGAAAGTAGGAACAAAAGGCTCATGCCATGAAATGCTGATTAACAAGGAGACTCTGATATACACCCAGCAAATATATCCAGTGCCAAGTGTCCATGAATGCCAAGTGTTACCCATCAAGGCCTGAGTGGTCTGTCTCAAGCAGAGATAACACTCACAGTTAAACACAGATCCTGTCTGCATTAATGGCTCTCTCCAAGAGAGCCTTTTCCTCTGCTTGATGCAGATGAATTGGCAATTATTGGCACACTGTCAAGACAGAGCTTAAAGCCTCTTCTTGCCATGATTGTCATACCTCTCATTGTATTGACAAGCTCAAAAGTTCAGTTATAAAATGCATTAAATAAGCACAACAGTTCATTCCAGCGTCACAGTCAGAGCTGGATGGAAGAACTGTGAATGGCAGGAATGTGCCAGAGTGGGGCAGGGTGTACAAATAAACTGTCCCTGTGACCTACCTTTCACACTCCTCTTCCTGAGAGTGTAAGCAAGGTGAGAACCCTGCTGTTCCAGGGGTACTTTGTTAGTAGCTCTGTGTGTGTGCTGGGGTGACCTTGGCTGGCCACCAGCTGCCCACCAAGCTGCTCTCATTTCCCCTCCTCAGCAGGACACAGGGAGAAAACAGAATTAAAACCCCATGGGTCGAGATAAAGGCAGTTTAATAAGGCCAAGCAAAGGCTGTGCACAGAAGCAAAGGAAAACATGAAGATATATACTCTCCATGTCCAGCCACGTTCTGGGATGTGGTGCCTCAGCATGTGCAGAAGATAAATGTCTTGTTAACAAATTCCCCACCTTCTCCTTTCTCCTTTCATTGCTGAGTGTGGTGTCCCAGGGCATGGACCCTCTGCTCAGTTTGGGTCCCTCCCAAGCTCCTGCCCACCCCAAACCTTTGGGGGTGGCACAGCCTCAGTGCTGGGCCAGCACTGCTCAGCAGGAGCCAAACCCTCCGTGTGCTGCCAACACCATTCCAGCTACAAACACAAACCACAGCTCAGAGAGAGCTGCTGGGGCACAGGGAGCTCCATCCCAGCCAGCCCCAGGATGCTGTGGCTGCTCTGGGCCTGGCAGTGCAGAGTGGTTTGCTTTGAATGAGCTCAAGTGTTCTAGTTTTCACAGTGTAGGTTTGATTTCTTTTGATCTCAAATGTTTTGCTTGATTTAAATTGTATATAAGGAAATTGACAATATCTGCTAATACTTACCGAGAATGTTTTTTTCCCCCTCACAGGATCAGGAGACAAAGTCTTTGCTCTAGCAAGTGTTGAAGTAGAGAAGGCAAAACAATGAAGAGGTGTGTGAGGCTTGTCTCTGCAGTTCTCAGCAACATTGGACTCTGTCACACTGCATTGGGGTTTTCTATTTCTAACACGTTGAAAAAAAAACAACCAGAAAAGCAAAACAAAAAAACCCAAACTCTAAAGCTCTTGGGTTCTTAACCAGAAGATATGAAGTAAACAGCCTTAAGTGCACTTTGGAACCTTGGTGTCTGTACCCCTTAAGTAACACCAGCTCTGAGGCTGAACACTAAGTGGGACTCTAAAAACAAAAGTGTGTTGTGGCTGTCTGTGGGAAGAATCAGCTGGTTTGAATTTTTCTGAATGTGTATTTCTCTAACTATTAAAATGGCATCTTTTTGCATGTGGTTGTAGCAAGCAGATGTTTTTCAGAGCAGTCCTGATGAGTGAGATTTTCGGTGATTCTTCACATCGCGTTCAAGTTGTCTTAATTGTTGTCTGGACTCCTTACTGAGTAGTTTGTCCTAGGAAAGCTCTGAAGCTTTAGGAAATGGATGGAGTTTATTTCCACAAACTGTTTGCAGAAGCCCCAGAACGAGCCTGGGCGCTGATCACTGGCCCTTGGCTGCTTGTTTGCGGTGCACATGAATGAGCACTTTGTGTCCCAGCCCTGACTGACAGACAATGCAGCCCTGTGGGGAGGCCTCTGGAGCAATTTAACCTTGTGTGTTGGAACGACAGGGAATTGATAGGAAATGGCACTGAGAGGCCCTTGCTGTGACCTCTTCCTTCAGCTCTGGTGTGTAACTACACATTGCTCTTATTCCCCAGGATGTCTGAGGTGGCATGAAATAACTTGCAAGTAGAAACAAGTTTTTTTTAAAGGGGGGAAAAAACTCCCATTATGTGGTCAGTGCAAGTGTTGCTCAGTGGTGGTGCTGTAGAGAGGGAAGAGTCTGTGCCTCCACAGAGAAGTTAAAATCCTGAATAAACTCAGAGTGTAGGAGAGTTTAAAATCTCATATTGCTGTTTTTTCGGCTCATAGCGTGGAGAAACTACTTGGGACTCTAGATGTGAATTTAACTTATTGATAAGCTACTTTTTGTAAACTCTTATTCTTAAAGTACTGGCAGCTTCACACTTCAGTGCTTGTTTGCATTTTGTCTGAGCTGGTTTGCAGTCTGTGTTTCACTGAGAAGTTTTTCAGCTTGAGAAATGTGCATTTAAGGTCTACTCTGCCCTTGGTATATATTCAGGTGCTGAACTAATGATACTGGCAACAAAAAAACCCCAAAACACTAAGGGCATTTTTTTATTTCATACTTGTTCCCCTTCTTAGTTTACCACTGGCTAAAGTGAGCAGCTTCTAGCTGAAAAAAATGCAAAAAATCTTAAAGGCAAAAGAATAACTTCATGCAAAAAAAGTAACTTCCCTCCATTTCTATGCAAAACCAGTTCAAACATTAGCCAGTTTTGGGTCCTCTGGACTGTGTTTTGAGAGGGAGTTAGCCCTTGCTTTCTGTGGACATCTTCAGAAGTGGAGGAAGTGTTATGAAACCTCCTTGGCAAAAGGAGCCTCTGACTGTGAGTGTTGATGTGCTGTTGTTATCCAGCTCAGGTGCTGTGACTTGCCAGGCACACAGAGGCAGGTCCCTGCCCATCAGGTGAGACACCAGTGGAGCCAGAGAAGAAACTTCATTCAGCTGCTTAAACTCCACAAATTCTGTTTGTTTCTAAGCAATACACTTGTCTTTCCTTAAGTGAGAGCCAAGTAGAGTAACCAAACACCACAGTGATTTGTGCTAACTCTGCAGCAAATGACATCAAAAGGAGGTTAAACAGAGATTTCCACCTGTATTGCTAAGGTGGTTGGTGTAGCTTCAGGGCAAACAGAGTCTGTGCTGGTTGTAGTGATTGGGTATTTTTTTTTGACGTGTCTTATAAGTTTCTGAGCTGTAAGATGTGATAACAGTAAGTCTTGCTGGGAGGAAAAGGATGGTGATAATACTGGAAAGATCAGAAGAACTCCTAGGGGAAAAAGTGATCTTGTTGTCATCTTGTTAGTGCTTGGAATTATAAAAGTGAGGAAGTATGTGTACTAAAAGACTGAATTATTTTCGAATTAGTAATGGTTGATGAAGCAGATTTTTAAACTGAAATGTTGGGTGGGTTTGGTTCCAGTTTGTGGCTGGTTTTGGCCACAGGGGTTGGACCTGCATTTGTCAGCACTGAAGGTGACCCACAGCTTGGAGGAATCCTGTGTTTAATGGAGTAGAACATCCTTGTTTTACCTATTATATATATGTCTTAGGCTTGTATAGCTAGAAATGAGCTTCAGTGAGAACTGCCATTAAACTGAGTGCATGGAAATAGTCTGAGACTTGAACAGTGTTAACCTCAGTGTCCCAGAGCAGTTACTTGGGCACTGAGGGAGTAGCACAGACTCTGAGCAGAATATTACCATGGTCAGTCATCATTTAGAGTGCACTTACAGGGCATAAATACCCTAGAGATAAGCAAGTTTGTCTAACTGTAAGCTAGGAATGGAGTAGACTAGAAAATGTGTTTCTAGACTGTATTTTGTCGAATAGATATCCTTGTGAAATCTCACGTTTTAGAAATGAAGGGCACATGGCAGAGAGCATCACTGCTGGTTTTCACTGGTGGAACTTCTTCCTCCTTGTTTTAAGATGCCTTTGTTTAGTTGGTGCCCTTTGTCCATCCTCTCAGACCTGTTTTGCTGTCTGGGGCAGCACGATGTGCTCTGACAAAGGCTGATTGCAGCTTCAGAGCTGAAAGCAGCTTAGTAAAAGGAGTTATTAGACACTCTGAAATTATTGGAAACAAAACAGTCCGCGGGGACTGTCGCTGCTGCCTTTGCCTTTCTGCTCATTACTGGTGCTAAGGAACTCTCTCCCCACCCCTCGCCCTGCTTGTACCATTAGCATGTAAATAACCTCTCTCAGCTCTCCAGCACATCACACCAAGTTTACAGCACAATGATACGGAAATCTTTTTTTTCCCCCGTAGTTCAAGAGGTGCATGTTTCCAGGAGAAACTTTTTAAAATTGATTTGTAAAGATTTGACGATTTTTGCAACGTTTCTGTACTGCAGCAGTTGTACCATTCCTATTAAACTGACCCTTGGCTGAACACCTTTTCAACGTTGTGCTGCTTCTGCTCTTGGAAGGATCTCCTATGATTTAAATGACAAAGATGTGATTGAGATCAGTGAGCAATATTAGTGCAAGATTCTGTGTGCCAGGGCTGTGAAGGGTCAGAAATCAGAGTTCATAGCCCAGAGACTCTTATGTCCTGCAAAATGCCCTGAGCAAAATGTGGTTTACCAAGGAAGCTGTTGTTGATGTGAAGCTACTCATGTGTTGACCCTAAGAGTTATTTAAGAAACCTATTAGAAGTGGTTAGATTGATTCCAGAGCCATAGTGAGTTCATTGCTGTGTGTTGTGCTAAATAACCCTAGGATGTACCTCCACCACTAGCTCCAAATGTTTCTGCAGGGGCTGGAAAAAACAGTCCATAATCTATTTATGATAGTCATCATTTGCTCAAATAAAAACTGGTAACAAAAGAACAGCTCCTGGGTGAAAACATGGGTTTGGTGTTTAACAAACAAGCGTGTGATGTGTGAGTGCCAACCCCAGGTCAGTGTTACACCCAGGCACATCACTCACTCTGCACATCTTTCTCTCCTGGAGTAAAACACAGATTGTGACACTGAATATCAGTGCTGTGGAGCTGTTACTGATCACACGTTGCTTTGAAGATTACAAGTGCTTTGTTTTTTGTTTATCATTTTACTTCTGAAATAAGAATTGTACAGTAGCATTAAACACAGTGGCAAAGTTCCCAGAGTCCTTTTTTGGCCATATGTAACCTCTGTTTTTAATCTTCTTTCTCTATAGAGTGAGTTCAGTGATTGTACTGATCTGAAAGGAAAAAAGTGTTAGAGAGAAAATTGAAGCTTCAAATGCTCTGTCTCTCTTTTTTCTGTCTTTGTCTCCTTGTATTATTTCCCTGCTTTGATCTTGAATGGAAAAGTAGCAAGATATCTTTGTCTTGAAGGAAAAATACAAGATTTCTTAAGAGATCCCTTAGTTCCTCATGTTACCTTGCCTGTAAAAGTCAAATTCATTTTGATAGAGAGCTCTGGGAACAATACCCTCCTGGCCAGGCAGCTCAGGCTGTGCCATTAGTGCCTGGAATGGGAGGCAAATCAAAATGGAACCGTTTGGGTTTGTTTCCAGTGTGCCAATTCCCTTCCTAGATCAGGACAAATGTAACTTTCACATTGTAAAGAAACAGAAGTCAGCCCATAGGAACCTCATCTTGCTGTGAGGTTGTAGGGTTTTTAGCTTTACTTTCATAGGGTTTTGGGCCTGGGAGGGTGAGAGGAGAATTACTGGAGTTGAAGTTGCTCAGGATTTTTCTCCTATTACTTTTAAAGGCCTGTGCCACCCCAGTGAAACAGGAGCTGCTGGTGCTCAGAGCATCTGGAAAAGTGGTCTCAACTACCTGATAGGGCAAATAAAAATGTTTCAGAATAAGTAATCTCTAAAACAAGGTCTTATGGAGGAAACACAGACACAAGGTCAGTGGATATGACTCTGCAAGGCACTGCTGTATCATGCACTGAAATACCTACTGCAGTTTAACACACTCGTGTTAATGATACATTTAACAGCAGATTTCTCTTTTAAACAAGTACTAATCATGGAACATCTCTTTTTGTCTAGCAATCAGAATACTTTGCTGCTGGAGAATGTCTAGGATCATGTTTTCAACGTGCCTCCAAAAGTGGGGCAGTGAGAATGGCAGATGTGCTGGAAAGCCTGAGGCAGAGCCACCTGCAGATCCTGTGCACAGAGGTGGCAGTGTCTGGGTAAAGACTTTTCCTTTAGATTGTCCAGTCCATGTCCCTGTAAGGTGGAGATGAGCATAATGTTATGTGACACTTGTAGAAGGTTGTGCTTTGCAACTCTCTAAATGCTGAATTGAATCTGGCAACACTTGTGGGTTTGAGCAAAACAGCTGAGGTGATTTCTTGCCACACAAACTAAGCCTTGGGTAACAAAAAGAGATTGTCACAGCCTTTTTTTTACAGCTAAGGGCTGTTTTGTGCATCCCTTGGAATATCTCTGCAGACCTCCTCGTTGCACAGTCTGTACAAACAGTAGATATTGTAACTAAGGCAGCTGAGCCATTCCTTTCATTTTCTGGTGTCATCTCTCTAATCTACACCAGTTGTGCTCACCCCTAGTCATGGGAAGTTCATGGCTGTTGTGACTCTCCATCATTTATTACATGTCCCATATGTGCCAAGAGTTCACTGATTGAACCCCACTTAATTTTCCAAGAAACACTGGACAGTTTCTGCTTGATTTTGATGGATTGGAATTGTCAGACTAAGTCTGAAAAATAAAAGATTACCAAAAGCAAAAGCGATTCCAGACTAGAAACAAGTCCCTCATTGGGTACCACACACATCTTTGGGAGAAAGAGTTCTCATTGTTGTTGTGTGTGGCTAATGAAAGCAGTGCTTGTGTGAGCAGATGCTGCTGGAAGCCCTTAATGAGAGGGACATGCCAACAAGTACAGAGGGAGTTGGAGGCTGGAAGCAGCTGTGCTGTGAAGGAATCCTAAATGAATTTCAGAGCTGATTAAGAAAGAATTGGAGATCAGGAAGGGCAGGGTGACTTGAGAGAACGTTTCTAAGTCAAGCAGGGATTCAGAGAAGGTTTCATGGAGGTTTGGCTTACTAGAACAAACAGCCTCATTAAACAGAAGAGATTAGAAGCTATTGAAAAGAAAAATCCATTTAATCGGAGAGATTTTGATAAAATATATCAAGTCTTTATGCAATACTTGTAAAAATGTTAGAAAGACTTAACCTTTAGGTAATTAAACTTCCCAAGATTCCCCTGCTGAGGGAATGTGGTTGGGGCAAGCAGGGTGGGATTGGAGAGGCAACAGATTTGGTCAAGTGCAGTTCTATGCTGTGTTTGCTTTGGGAAGGTCTGAGCATTCCCCTGAGACATGCACAGTGTTCTACTAAATTTATTACAGAGCTAGTGGAGTTAAGAGGCCTCTTGAGCATCATCCATCATGTCTCATGATGATCCAAGTGACTACTGCAGTGACAAGATGTCACCTTGATGATAGCTAAACATCTTGGTGAGCTCGATGGGAACAAACTAAGGTGGGGCAGAGTGTAAGAAAATAAATGTAAAATTCTCCTGGGGTAGAGAAAGCCTTAGAGTCTCTCTCCCTGCTGAAACCCCTTCTAGATAAACACAGGCTGCTGAATTGCTGCTCTGTAGGATTGCATTGCACTGCTGTACACTCAGCCAGCTGAAATGGAACAGGAGAGCTAGACAGTACTTAGTCAGAAAATGGTGTTGTGCCCATGATGTTATCAGTAAGGAAATTCATACTATTGCAAAGATGCAAATGATGGCTTAATTATATGCTCCTAGTAGCATAAGATGCTTTCAGATCTTTCCCTCAGACTCATGTACTGTGCTAATTAACAGTAATCCAACTGGAGGATCCCAGAGCAATGCTTCTGCATATTTTTTTTCAGCTTATGCCGGAGCTCTTATGTTCTTTTCTTAAATAATTAATAATCATTACTGCCTGCTGTGCTGTGGGTATGTGCCAGTGATCTCAGATCCCAGCATATTTGCACCATTCCTGTTCCTGTCAGCAGCTTGGGTTTGCTCTTTGCAGAGGCTTTCATGTTAAGCCCTTCATTAGCTGGCACTGGGGTTTGGATTTCAGTGGCATCGGGCTTTGATGTCATTAAGTACCAAGCTGTTAAAGGAAGTGCCACCTATTTCATTACTGTGACTGGTTTTTTTGTGCAATTAAGTTAAACACCGAGTGGAAAACAGATGCATTTTACTAAACAACACTTAGTACACAAAGCATTTTTATCTCGGGCAGTTTTGTCCTTACCTTGCTTGCCCCACCAGTGCACTTTGTAGGGAAGCAGTCACTGTTAGCCTAGTGGGAAATCAGTGCAGATGAGGGATGGAGCAGGGTGAGGAGCTTTGTCTTCTTTATTTCTTTATTTTTAATTACTTCCTCCGTGTTCACTGGAGTTTTAACTCCACTTCAGCCTATCGAGGTGAAGGATTATTTTCGAGTGCTTCAATGACCAAACAACAACTCATTCTAGTGGGTGCTCAGCACTTTATATTTACTCAATTACCTTCAATTAACCCATACCAAATTTTGCAGCCTCTTTAACTTTCTTACCACAGTATTACCGAGCAGCGGCCACGTAACCCGGTCTAACGCTGATGAGATTTCTCTGCCGGGACAGCCCGAGCTCCAGGCATCGCTTCCACCGGCTGGAGGATGCTGCTGGAGGTGAGCTGTGCTA
>NW_008687763.1:13887-14272 GCF_000695815.1 Acanthisitta chloris
GTCACCCAGACCCGGTGAGTGCCGGGGGTGGATGTTCTCCAGACCCGGTGGGTGCCGGGGAGGTTGTTCTCCCGAGCTGGAGGTGAATGTTCTCCAGACCCGGTGGGTGCCAGAGGTGAATATTCTCCAGACCCGGTGTGTGCCGGGGGTGAATGTTCTCCAGACACGGTGAGTGCCGGGGGTGGATGTTCTCCAGACCCGGTGGGTGCCGGGGGAGGCTGTTCTCCCACCCGGAGCCGGTGAGTGCCCGGGGTGGATGTTCTCCAGACCCGGTGGGTGCCGGGGGAGGCTGCTCTCCCACCCCGAGCTGGAGGTGAATGTTCTCCCACCCTGAGCCGGTGGGTGCCGGGGGTGAATATTCTCCAGACCCGGTGGGTGCCGGGGG
>NW_008687764.1:0-3958 GCF_000695815.1 Acanthisitta chloris
TGGCCACCGTCTCCGGCGTGGGCGCCGTGCTCTTCGCCTCGCTGCTGCTCGCCGTCTCCTGCCTCTGCCCGTACTGCCTCATCCGCCTCCAGCTGCTCAAGGACAACATCCACGGGCCGTGGGACGAGGCCGAAATCAAGGAGGACCTCTCCAGGTTCCTCATGTAGGCTGTGAGCAGTGCAGAGGTCCTTGCTGGGGGACAGCTCTGTGTGGAGAGGACACCTGACCCAATAAAGCCTCTCAGGCAGCAACAAGGACCACGTTTATGTTGCCCTCAGTATATATTTCCAGACCTGATTTGCTTGGGTTTGGTGGAGGAAGCTGCTGAGCCCCTGCAGCAGCTCAGGGTGCGGGCGAGTGGGGCGTTGCACTCCAGCCATGCAGACCCATACCTGTGTTTGCAGGTGAGGGTACAACCCCTGAGCAAAAGCACCACTTGGAAACACGTATCTGGCTCAGATATGCCTCGTGGCATGCCCACGGGACCCTCAGTGTGTGTGATGGGGACTGACAGCACTTCCCAGGGAGGGCTGGAGGGAAGAGGGGTGTGAGGGTTGCTGTGGGCAGGGCGGAGGTGCAGGGTGGTGGGTGCTGATGGACCTACAGGACTGAGCACAAAGGCACCTACCTGGTGTGGGTGCAGTGCAGAGCTCTGCTCACCTGCACCCCCACAATCACTGGTGCCAGAACAGCCTGATGACATTGCCAAGCACCACATTACCCTAAATCCTTTAGGAGAGGGGGGATGAAGAGGGCAAGATGCCTTCCTCCCCTGTCCAAACCCATTCCAGAGGGGAGGAATGCTCTCACTAAAGAACCAGACCCTGAGCCACAGGGATGGATGTCAGCCCAGCTCCCCGTGGGTGCACCCACCAGCTGGGGACACACCAGGCAGCGGCAGTACCCGTCAGGGTCCTGTCTGTGTGTCCATCTGTCCCTCACCGCTCACACCGCAACAGAGGGCGCTCCCAGCAAACAAGTCCCGCTGGAGGCCCGGCCAGGCCAGCCAGACCGGCCAGGCCAGCCAGAGCCGCTGCTGGGAGCCTCTCTGGTGCTTGCCCTTTCCCTGCTCCCATCTGGCACCAGCTCTCGGCAGCCCCAGCCCCTCCAGCAGCAAAGCCCTCCGAAGCCAGCGCTGCGAGAGGGAAGGGATGCCCTCACCTGCCCCAGCCCCATCCCACAGGGATGCATTTGGCATCACCTGGGTTTTTATAAGCCTTTTCTTTTGGAAACCCATTGCTGCAGAAATGCACCTTCCTGCTTGATTGACCCCAGGAGCAGACGCTTGCTGCATGCTTCTTGGGCTTTCTAGGAAATGAGCAAGCCCCAGTGGAGTCCCCAACACCTCCAGTGCTTTGTTACAGCTCCTGCCAAGTGTTAAATGTTGCTGCTGTCGTCATGGTGACGACGTCTCATTTTGTTTTTAATTAAAACCTGGAAAAGTTTGGAGCCTGTGCTCGGGTCTCGCAGGGAGCACAGACGAACCACATGCTCAGAGTCAAGATGACATTTTTTAGTTGTTCAGAAAGGAGGCTCTTTTTTCCTAGACAGGCTTCCCAGAAAGCTGCTCAGTGACCAGGATGTCCCATCTGACACTGGGATAATGTGCTGCCATCCAAAGCCAATCCACAGAGCCCATTGGTAAGGCAAGGCTCTAGTGTAAACCAAGTGTAAATCAAATCTCACCTGCCTGGCACCTGTCTGTCATAGCAGGGATGACAAGAAAGCAGTTTCTGCTGTACCTGTTCCCCCAAGGAGAAGTATTTCCCAAAAAGTACTTTTCCTAAATCCACACTCGCAGAACCAGCTCTGGTTTAGGAAAAGTGCAAACCCTAACCCTAACCCATAGCCCCAGGCCTCTCTGCTCTGCCCAGGTCCCTCCCTTCAGCTGCTCCTGAGAATCAGAGTCCTAGAATTCTAGGGTTAGAATGGAATAGCCTCAGTCCTTGCCCAGAGATTCCCTGAGGAAAGCCTTAGCCCTCCCTCTCACTTGCCCACAGAGACACCCTGCTCTCCCTAACCTGGGAGATGAAAATATAAAGCCCAGTCCATGGCCTGGATGCACAAAGACACTTGGAAGGGGGTGAGGGGAAGCAAGAGAGCCAGGGAGAGGAGAGGAGAAGCAAAAGCCAGGCCTGGTTTCCTTAGGACTCTCCTCACCTTCTCCTGAGGACAAATGCTCTGCAATGCTGCTGTAGTTACTTAAGCTGCTGTGTAAATGGCTATAATGAGTATGTCTACACATACGAGGTCAGAATATGCTCTACACAACAGAGTTTTGCCATAACTCTACACCCACCCAGTAAGGTTGGATGCCCTTTGGGCATTCACTGCTGGAGGGAACTGTTCTCTGATGAAGCACACACTGAGACCAAAGAAACAGGTCTTCAGTCTGCATACAACCAACTATGAGTTAAAAGGTTTGCATTACAAGGAAGTTCTGTTCCCTTAAGTTTCTGAGTCCACTGAGATCAGTGCTTCAATGGGACATTTTCTTTTGATTTGAAGCTGGCCAAATATGAGTAACTGTAATGTGGCTGGGGATAAGCCTTGCTCCTGGGGGAGCCACTGACACGTGCTGCCCGGAATCTCCATCTACAGCCTCTGCTGAAGGGAAAGAAGTGTCAGCCACCCACACCGTGCTGTCAGGGGCCTGTGTCCCTCCACACATGGGAGACTGGATCTGGGAAGCCTGGAAAGAGCAAAGCTTTAATCTTGAAAGGTAAGATCTTTCTATATCTTCAATTTACACAGTAATCACTAAGCTTTTCTCAGCTTTGTGATGTGAAGGGCAACAGCAACGTGAATGATCAGGAAACCAAGACAGGATTTTGGTCCTAACCCACCTGCTGAAAACCAGCCTAGGACACATAATAGCACCAGCTGGTGCAGCACCCTTATCCTTCTCCACCTGGTCACAGTGGGTACACCAGTGCAGGCTGCAAACAGCACAGACAAGGTTAAACAGCTTCTTCAAAAAGTCATCCTGTGAGCTGATCCTAAACAACACATCAGGGCATCCCAGCACACTGATACCTTTGTCTTTCTACTTAGGAGATTTTAGGAATGGCCACAAGAAAATCATTAAGTTTGGAATCCTATTTTCAACAGTATTTTTTACCAAGTATTTCATAAAAAGGTAAAGATTTCTGTAGAGGGTTTACCACCATAAAACACCCTGAAAAACAAGTTTGTGCCTTCCAGCCTAATGCATGGAGACCAGCTGGCAGCAGGGAGCACAGCAACAGCTCCTGGCTGGGGGGTTGTAGGTAAGGCACAACTGAAATATCATCCAGCATTCACTTACTGTTGGTTCATTTGTTGATACTAGTGTGTACCCCAGAAGAAATGCAGTGAGAGCTTCCCCAGTGCAGAACAGATTTTTGAACAACCCAGAAAAAAAGCAGCTTGTGAAGTTCAGCCTATTCCCATTCCTTCTTACCTGAGAGGTGAAGCATGGGCAGAACCTCCTCGAGTTCACTGGGTACAAACACTGTTGCTTCTGTAGTAGTCCTGAAAACACACAATTCCTGAACTTGGCTGAGGTGTCCCTGATGGCAGTGAGTTCCACAGGTGAAAGATATGACCAGCCTGAGCTACTCCATTCTTGGGACAGTTGTATTCCTGGGTCTGTAGGAGCCTCCTTCTCCCTTTCCCAGAGTGCTGGGAAACACCTTGCCTACCCTTGTACTCTCTTCAGCTCCAGCAAGTCTTAGTTCAGCACACACAAAGATCTAGGATTTTTTTATCTCCCTCTCCTAAAAACTGCTGTACTTAGGTTTGGGGTTTTTTTTTTTTCTCCTTTTTGCTGTTTCTTCTCTTGAGCTCTACCAAAAGACAAAGTCTAAGTGAGAAGAAAGAAAAGTCTGTGTAAGTCTACAGCTCTCTGAGCTTGCACTCCCTTATAATTTGAGCAAACTCAAGTGTTTAGCATTTACCAGCTCATACAGGTGGTTCA
>NW_008687764.1:3979-5856 GCF_000695815.1 Acanthisitta chloris
GTCTGCAGGGACCTGAGTCAGCTGGAACAAGAGGAATTCCCTAAATTCAGCAAAGCTGTGTCAGACCCAGCTTGAAAAGAGCACAGCCTGTGTGTTGTCAGGTCCCTCGTACACACATGATGCTGATCTCCACTCCCTTGGCCCCATTCCCTGAGCAGCCCCACTGCAGCTCCCTCTCACCCTCAGCTCCCTACTACCCAGAAACATCACGTGCTCCTGAAGCAACAGGCTGGAGATGCCAGGTGCCTTCATTCTGTGCCTGCACTGTGCCTTCCCATTTCCCTGCATGGTTTGTGAGATATCCCTTCTTCTCCTGTGAGGAAAAAAGTCAGTAAACCCCATCAGTTTCCCCCTTTTTTTTAACCTTACTCTTCATATACTTCTCTGGCACCCAAACCAAGCACATCTTCTAAATGCTAAATCCCAGATTTTATCTTTCCCAGAGGGACAGACACATTTGGATTCCCAGAGGTAGCTACTTACAGCTGTTTGAGGTCAGATGCTCCAGTGAGGTCAGTTCACAAGGAATTCAGAGGTTTAGCTTGAAAAAAAGTGGTTGGAGCAGCTGCAATTTATTTATAATTGTGCAGATTCATCAGCCTAGAGCCTGCTGCAATCTCCTCCTCCGAGTTTCCGCTCAGCCAGGTGCTGCTGCTGCTGTGTTAGACCAGTTTTAGGACCCTGGTGGATATTCTTCCTGCTAGTGCTGAGCCAAAGCCACTTGTATGGAGCAATCCTGGTGGTTCATGAATGCAGAAGCAGTGATGGAATCTCAGAATGTCCCTTCCTCCACCACCTCGAAGGGTGAGATCCTCCACTGAGCCCAGGCACATTCTTCCACAGGCTCCACTTGAGAAAGAGTGGTTAGACCCTTCCATAGAAAACCACCACACATTCCTTTTGTGGTCAGATTTTTTATTTTCTTTATAGCCACACTTATTATTGACATCTGAAAATAAAATCTTTCATTTACAAATAGGCTAGTGCAAATTAAAGATAATTTTGGACCAAAAGTCATGGCATGTAACAAAAAAAAAAATGAAATGTGTGTGTTAGGATGATCTTCCTGGAGCAGCTGGTGCAGGTCGCCTAGGAAAAAAAGAAAAAATAACCCAAAATTCACAGGGAGGGGAGGAGATTTAAACCAAAAGGCCAAGATACAGTAAAATGACTCATATACAAAATTATCTTAATAAAGTGGGTTAAGAGAAAAAGGCACAGAACATGCAATTAAGGAAAAGAGCAAGAGCGAGATTAGAATCAGCTGGCAATGAGCACAGCCTCAGCTTTCATTCTCACCACTTCCCATCTGACTTGCTGGTGCCAGAGCACTAGGACAATCACATCACAGGTGTGGAGGTCGCTGGTCACAGGCTTTCTAATTTTCTTGCAGCAAATAATATCACCTGGAAGAGCTTTTCCTCAGCCAGCTTTAAAATTCTCACCACTATCTGCTCCAAACACTGTTCTTGGAGTAGATCTTTTCTAAGTCAGATTCTGATGAAATCAGGCATGATCAAACAAAGTGGCCTGTGGGGGGGATTGGGGTATCTGGAGGGGACATTGCTGGGAAAGGTTAAAAACGTGGCTGACAGCACCTGCCAACCCTAGCAGGAGACCCTTGGCAGCTGATGGCACAGTGCAGTGGTTAGGGAAGAGCAGCTGCTCCTCCTGTTACCCAGCACAGAGCACTCACCTGCAGCTGAGCAACATGCCTGGGACCAAGCTCACACAGGGTACGTAACGTGCCCCAGCCAGAGGGGACACGTGTGGCACTGCTGTTTGCTGAGGGGAGTGCACAAACTGCCTCAGGCACAGCCATTAATGACTGCTAAAAAATATCTCCAAACATTACAGCAAGCAAGTGAATACAATGG
>NW_008687764.1:5879-21413 GCF_000695815.1 Acanthisitta chloris
TCTCCCCACTTTCCCAAAGCCTAAGGACCAATTTAACAACTGTTGTGTTCCCACAGGAAGTTGTTGTGCTTCTTGTGCCATACAGACCATCTCCAAGCACTGATTATTGCAGCTACTTGGCTCGTACTGATCTGAAGAAGGAACTGAGTAATCAAGACATCTGCATATTCATACACAACCACTTTAGGGGGAAATCCCTTCCTGACATAACACATACACAGGCACATTTTAACTCCAGCTCCTGCTCCAAAGGACTCAGTCTGGCCTTCTGCTCAGCTCTGAATCTCCCCAAAATGTGCTTTCCCCAGCAATGAAGTGAGTACCAGGTACTGCTTGAGAACATTCATGAATTTCCCAGCAGAACATCTCTGCAGCACTCCAAGCCCCTTGCAGGGGAACAGGCTGAGTACTTCCCAACAGGGTCCATCTCCCTTATCTCCCCTCTTAATGAATCTCCAATGATCTCAATGCAACTTGCATCTCTGACAAATCCTCCCTGCAGTCCCGACTGAGGCTGAGTACAGCGTGCTGAGATGGTGGTGTGAGAGACAGAAGACCACTCACGCACATCCAGAAAGTAATAATAAAAGCCCATCAAGAATTACAGTTTATTTCAGGTTCAGAAATGCAGCATAACATTTTTACAGCAGGTGTATGTGATGCTCAGTAATGACCATGGGGTTTCAGGAATCGACTCACTGTGCTCAAAGGTCAACACATACACATGTGAAACCAAAGGCAGAGGTTTTGGCTCATACGAAGTAGAGCATTAACATACAGAGCAAAAAAAAAAATATCAGAAAGACAGGGACGATTTACAGATCGTGAAACCAAAGGCAGAGGTTTTGGCTCATACGAAGTAGAGCATTAACATACAGAGCAAAAAAAAAAATATCAGAAAGAAATGAAGCATTTGCTTCTTACAAAAAAGAAGTCATCATTTACCCCGTCCTGGAAAAGTAAAGAGACAGCAGTAAAGCAAACGGTCGGCAAGACGGGACAAATCATATATCAAGCAAGAGTGGAGGACTGTCTGGACGGGAGGAGCCATCGGTATCAGCTCGCCTGCAGACAAAGCAAGAGGAAAGACAGGCAGAGTAACATTCATTTACACAAGGGAGCTGTTCTGCTAGAGCCCAGGGAGAGGTTCAGTGCCACAGCGGGAGGAGCTGTGCTGTATGCACACCAAGGGGCTGGATGCCTCCCTGGTGGCACAGGTGGAAAGTAGGTCTGCTTTCAATTCAAGAGGTTTGGACTACTTTAAGACAGAAAGACAGAACTAGCCAGTTATCTCCATATGCTGTATACATCGTGGTTAGTGTAGCTGTCTGCGACAGAGAGGATATTATTTTCTATGTTATGCTTTAACACGAAATGCCATAACCTATAATGTATCTCCTTTAGTATAATAAATAATCTACTTTTACGAGGTTTACTCAGAAAGTGCAACAAGATCAGCAATACAATAAACACACAATAACTATGTACATAAGCCTTGTCATTAAGCATACAATCTTTTTAACCCTAACACAAGATCTCTTGAGATCCAAGGCCAAGAGCTATTTATGGCATGTGCAAGCTCCTCAGCTGTTGGTCAGCCATGGTGAGGTGAGGTGGAACATGTTCTCTAGGCAGAGACTCAGGCTAAGCCTAAATGCAATACTAGATGAGCACCCTCCTGAAACTTAGCACTGCATCACCCAGATAATTATGTGCCAAGATCAGAAACACCACTGTTGGGTAATTAGTGCTCCACTACTTCCTGGCATCTTCTGAGCTTTGCCAGAGGGGATCAAAGGAAGGGAGAGCAACCTGCCCTTCTCGGATATGGAGTTCAGACTTGGCTCATCCTGTGTAAGTGGGTCTGCAGAGGGGGCAGTGGCCAATCTGAGGTGGCCAGTCCCTCTAGCAGATCCATAGGATGCTTGTCCTGCTGTCCTTGGGGCATGGAGTGAGTTGCTGCTAAGGCTGTTCCTCTGGGAACAAGGGACAGGATTGATGCAACTTGTCAGCACCAGGAGCGAGCGGGATGAACCAACCCATTCCAGGCACTGTTGAGCAGGAGGAAGTGGGCCAAATTTGGAGGACAGTGCTTACTCAACTGGATGTGGCAATTTCTTGGGAAGCACTTAGTGTTTTTCCTAGAAACAATTCTACGTCATTTATTCTGAAAAGTGTATATGCAGGAAGAGGTGAAATCATCAAATTCTGGATTTGTGCCCATGGTTATTTATTAACCTGCACACCTAAAAGTGTTGCATTTAGGGCACAGGGCCAGGTTTAGATATGATCTGAATGAGGATGCAGAGGAAGGAGGGCTGTGCAGCTGTGTCCCATAACCTCAGCATCAAGCACAGAACCAGATGGTGCTGACGTCTCACTGCCTCCTCCTTCTCCTCGTTTGGGTAAATCCACCCTTGAGAGCTTCATTTACAATTCAGGATTACTGCTGTGAAATACAGTTTCTTGGGGGGCAGAGTTAAGGACAGTGCTGGACTGTGCTACCTGCAGAAACAGTCATTAAAGTAAGTTAGGGAGTCTCAAGTACAGAGGATTTAAAAACATGTTTTCAGGCCAGGATCTATGTCATCTAATTGAGGCTCCTGACTTAGTGGCACTACCACCCTTATGTCCCATGCAGCCATACCAGTCTGAATCACCTTCTGGAGGTGATGCCTTTCCCACTGAACAAAGAGGACTTTGGACAACTAAGCTGAGTGCTTGAGGTATGGTGGGACAAAGCCAGACCACGGCCTTGTAATATCATAGGATGATTTGAGCTGGAATGGACTTTGAAGCTCATCTCCTTCCAACCCCCTGGCATGGGCAGGGATGCCACCCACCAGACCAGGTTGGCTCAAAGACCCCACCCAACCTGGTCTTGAACATGTCTATCACCAAATGAACATCAAACTTTGGGATTAAAGTGACTTTCTGTGGCTGAGGCACTAAGCCTGGCTTTCCCTCGGCAGGCAGCTGCCAGTCAGTTCTGACACACTGTGTACAGCTTCGCTGGCGAGGCAAGAGCATGGGCTACTATGGCTATTTGTAAAAATATATCCAACAGATGCATCACAGGTTACAGCAGAGAGCACTGAGCAGTGGAAAACTTTGTAGAACACAAGGAAAGTCATCAAAATACATTTTCTTTTCCATAACAAAAAGCAATATGACTGCAGTTGTGTTTGCAACCTTTTTTTTTTCCCTTGAAAGCTGATTCTGTGCACTTGGTGTTGGAAATCTGGGCCTGTTCCCCAAACAAACAGCAGCCACTTAAGCAGTCTTCTGAGATCACCAAGATGCCAGTACTCTGACAAACTCCATCTTCACTGTGCCATCAGATGTGACCTCTAGACTCCCCAGGCATGTGTCACGAGTATGAAGTTGACAGGAAATTAAAGTTAAGCTAACATACAAGTCATGATGCTTTCCCAAGCTCTTCTCTCTTATGCAAGCTGAAACACAATTTGCTGCAGTGGTGAGCACAGCTAATCAGTAGCCTGGGAATACTTAATAGACTAAATCCCCATTTGTTGTGGCTATTTGATTGGATTCTTCCTAACCATGGGGCTACGGCATACTGGAACCCTACATGGAGTCTCAATAAATACATTTATTGGACTGATTAGGCTGGGGGCCTTTGAAACCACCAATTGCTTTGCCTAGGGATCTGTAACCATAATTGTAATAGCAGCAATTCATGCTTTTTTTCTGAAGGAACAAAGCCAAATCCCTTTCTAGTTTAATTCTCTTAACTCAGTACATTTTAAGCTTTAAGGGTGACACTGACCCTAAGTGTTTAAAGTGAAGTAATGCAGTTAAGACAAAAGGGGTTTATAACCCATTAATATATAACGTGCAAAACAAGAGGCAGAGAGGACCTCTGCAAGTGAGCAGCTGCACAAATAATCCATTGCCAGGATGCTCAGCTGAGCACTTCCCAGGACCTAGTTGGATAAAGTGACCACAAACTGAGGTGTGCAGGACCAAGCGACGCAAAGAGAAAATCTTTATACAGGGAACTTTATCGACTGGCACGAGAAAATATCTCAAATATCTCAAATCCAAACCAGACCCTTGGGAAGCTCAGCTGTCAATCTAGGCTGGAGCTCTGTGAATTGGCTCACACAGTGGGCAGAGGAGCAATAGCCCATGTCCAGCTGTGCATATATTTCTCTCTCTATCTCCTTCTGTGTCACAAAATGACCGAAAGCAGAGCTCAGTTCCCTGGATCCTGACACACAGCACATTTACACATCTTACATGCACTCACGTACCCCCAGGGCTTCCCACGAGTTCAGTAGGAGCATGAATGTGAGCAAGCACTAGCAGAGGACAAAGCAAGCTGGCACATGCTGCTCTGTCACGTCCTGGCTCTTCAAACTGCCCTTCCCCATCCTCACTGCAGGGTGAGACAGCTCGACACTGAGCCCTGCGAGCTGGGGAACTGCAGCCTGGGCCTTACCAACCCAACCAACTTGGCCTGTCAGCTGCCATTGTGGAAATAAAGTAAAACACACACTGTCCCACACACCCCCTTCTTGTTTAACAACATTCCTTAAAGCTAGGCTTTGGATAAGGAGAATTTATAGGAGAAGCAAGCTTCTTGCAAGAGAGACATGGAAATGTGGGGCCTTCAGAAGAGCTTGGTAAGAAACCACATTGCTTTTCTTTGCCCAGTTTAGCCATTACAAGAGAAAATTGGCATAACTCTGTAATTCCAAACGATAGAAAACCTGGAATGTACAAATAAAAGCTAGATTCCTTTCCAATAAGAGGAAACAAAAGAAGCAGATCAAATCAACACGTGCACAAACACACACAAAGTCAAGCCCTCTGTTTGCTGTAGAGGACTGTGAGCACAGTTGGCTGGGTGAAGATATGTGTCAGTAAGTTAGCTAACATCAGTTATTGCAAAAGGAAAAGTCAAGGCAGCACAGACCTTCCCCAAAACATTTAAGACCTCATCAACAATGCAGAATGGACAGAGAGTATATCAGTAAAGTTGGTTACTTGCCTATAGATGTCCATACATGCGACTATACATTGGTTATTGCGACAGTTACCAAGCAATTTGTTTCCACATATTTGGTTAACAATGAATGACATGCCAGAAACTCCTTTTAGTCTAACAGGGATGAATCTAACGGACGAATTACAGTGGGCCGAGTAGGTGAAGGGGGTGGTCTTCGACTGGAGAGAAAGAGAGAAGAAACAATAAGCACAAACACTGAGAACAAACCTGGCACCTTCTGCTGTTGTTACATGAACATGCACATGCTCAGGCACACAACAATCTCATTTCCACATACACTGAAGCATGACACCCCTAAGCACCCACAACAAGGAAAGAAGCAATGGGTTTGCCAGGTGCCTACCATGCTTTAGCCCTCTCACCCATCAGACAGCTCTTCCCACTGCTCCACAGCCCAGGGGGTTCTCTGAACACAGTTACCTTCTTGTGCCACGGAAACCATCAGGGAAGGATCATTATCCTTGTTTTCTTAAGGGTTAGTCCCAGCCTGGACAGCCACAGAGCAGACTTAGAGGCAGGTTTCAGAGCAGACGACAGGACTGGGGAAGACAACTTGCAGTGATTTCAGCTGCTGTTGGCAGAAGCAGGAAAACCTGCAGCTTCTTGCGCAGTTTGGCCAACTGGAGCCACATCAATGTGCCTGAATTCGAGGCAGGAATTTCAAGCTTCATGTCAATGGCCAGTTATGCAAATGCCTGTTGTGGCTAGGGCTGCTGGACTCATTCATTTACCACTAATGCTTTGCTCTATCAACTTCAGTAATGACTGAGGAATCACAGATTTTTTTGGGAAGACTTCTGAGTCTTCCTCCATTCTCCTGTGTCCTGCAACCCCCTGCATTTTAATTCAGACTGTGCCATCATCTGACAAGAGACCACAGTGCAAGAGACAGCAGTAGGATGATCTCCAAGCACATTCTACCTGCAGTCCAGGCTGAGATCTACCCCTCCTTCCCTTCTTCCAAGGATGACATACCAACTTTGCTGGAGTTGTAGACAGTCTCTCTGGTAGCTATGTAACCTTACAACTTTGTGTGCAGATAAGGTACACTGTTCATACCAGTTCTGTGTGGAGTAACTCCATCAGCTTAGTTACAAAGAGTATTTTGCTAATGCTTCATTCCATTTGGGATAAAATACCTCAGTTCCCACCAGCTTCAGCAGAGCTCATGAATAGCCCAGACAAGCTGCACAGCCCTCTCTGACCCATCCTCCACCTGGGAGAGTCAGGACAGTGCTGGCTCTGAAGAGGATGACAAAGGAAACATGTCTCATTCTGTTAAAGCTAAACTGAAGATGAAAAGAATGTAACAATGTGTTAATCTTCTTTGAACTGGAACAAAATATATGAGACAAATTTACACTTGAGAAAAAAAGTCTCACTTGGCTTGAAGTACATCTTGTGCGACAATATTCTCTTTCACTGAAGAAATGAGCATTTTAATCCCTAACATGCAACAAATACAAAATATGCCAACTGAAGCATTCAAGTAAATCAACAAGCTGAAAAAAATAGGCAAAATATAATTTCTTCATGGTGTATTTTTCTTACAGGAAAAATGTTACTGTGTTAACTATTGTTTCTTGTGTTGCTCCAGTGTAGGTCTTCTGGACTCATTTCCAAAATTTGTAGTTTCATAAAGAACCACTTCTAAGGCTCTGCATTTCTGCTGGGTTGCATTAAATTATTCCTTTGTTGAAATGCCTCACATTGCATTGTTTAGCGCTTACTGAAAACATCGTATCATGTGTATACAATTTACAAACAAGGGAAAATGCATACAGCTGTCTTCATATCAAATTTAAAAGATACAAGGCCAAACATGCATTTCAATACCAGGTTGAATGCAGCCCACTGGATTCAAATAATGTAATTTAGCCAAATTGCTATTTAACCCAGCAGGATCAGAAACTGGAGAGCACAGTGGGAGGATTTCCTGGATATAATCAGTCAAACCAAACCTGAACCAAAATCAGGTCCAAGCCCCATTTCCTCCTTGAACCAAAGCTCTTGTTGCACTCTGACCACTATTTTGACTGTTCATTCAAGCCCAGTGCAGCCCTTAACAGAAATATCCCCCAGCAGCTCTCCTTCCCACTCCAGAGTACCAGCCACTTCAAGGAGAAGCTGATACCCCCCAGGGGACCCTCTGAGGAGGAGCTGCAGCCGCTGCGTGGGCCTGGAGGGCAGTACCACACTGCAGCCTCCCACTGTGCCCCATGCAGAGGGCAGAGCCACACCAGCCTTGTTCTCCCTGTCAGTGCCTGCCAAACAGGTCTGCTCAGCAAGGGGACCCTTCAGCCAAGCTCTCTCCCAACATTTCACACCATGGATACCTCCCCATGGAGACACACATGAGTATCTGGGATGCTCTGTGTCTTCCCAACGGGCATGGATGTCCATGAGGAATGGGCAGATCCCTCCTTAGCTCCAGCCCCTCTCTTCTGCCCCTTAAGGGAGCTGCCTGGCCTCCCATGCAATTACACAGGGTCTCCTTCCAGCTCCTTAACCCACTACACTAGCAGAGCAGGAACTGCACATGGTGGATTCATAAGTGCCTTCCCAAGGAGTGGCAGATGTTTGGGAAAGGCAGCACTTCGGAAAAGACCTGCAATAAGACCGTTCCCCTCCAGCCCTGCTGCAGTCTCCTGGGCTATCTGCAGCTCCCTGTGCCAGTAATGCAGTAATGGG
The DNA here is from genome assembly GCF_000695815.1 of Acanthisitta chloris. Classification (NCBI taxonomy): domain Eukaryota; kingdom Metazoa; phylum Chordata; class Aves; order Passeriformes; family Acanthisittidae; genus Acanthisitta; species Acanthisitta chloris. The sequence goes on from NW_008687764.1 coordinate 13,606, forward strand.
AACTGTGCTCCTGAGTCCCTGGGCAGAGCACAGCGTGGGGGTTCATCCTGGGGAAGAGACCTCACCTTCATTAGCCACTGGCACACAAAACCAATCAGCACAAGCTGAAGCTCAAGTCCAAGTGAAGGAAATAAGCCCAGAAGTTGCCTGTCACTAGATTTCCCTGCCAAGGTGACAAGTCACTCTGTGACAGTTCTTACACTGCGAGTAGCATTCAGTCCTTTTTTTTTTTGCCCTCTAACAGGAATCTTATCCCCAGAGACAGGAGGAGAGGCCAAAACATACATCTCCTGCCTCTCCCCTGCTCCTTTACGCCCAGAGCCGTGGCTGGGAGTGCATGTGCTCCTGGCATGGAGTGGTGCAGGAGCCTGGAGCACCTTGAGAGAGCAGATAACCTCGGTTAACTGATAAGATCTAGCCTGAACACCTGCACAAAGGGCAGCAGTGGGGGAAGCCGAGCGTGGTTTGGGTACCACCCCAAGCGAAGGATGCTCAAGAGTGGAAGATGCTGATCGCAGAGCGGCAGAGGGAGCTCCAGCCTGCCTGGGGACCCAGCGAGGGAAAAACAACCTCCCCCAGATCCCTGCTCTGCGCTAGCTGCCATCTCAGCGAGTAAATATGTGACTAAGCCCAATTAAATGTTTAGTCTGAGGCCAGCAGATGATAGCGGCGCAGACGGCGCGGACCGCGGTTTGTGCGCGTTATCGGAGCGACTCGGCCAGCCCGGGGGAGCGTTCCTGCTGCCAGGCCCCAAAAGGCAGCTCAGCTTCATAGAAAAGTTCCTTATAAAAATGTCACTGCTGCAGGAATTCCGATTTGGTTCTTGTCTCCAACATTTCAGCTGCGTTTTCGAGTTTAGGGGCCGAGTCCCACTGCCTGGCCCCTTTAACGGCCTGTGCAGTCTGTTGTCTTGGAGGGGTTGGGGGTTGTTGGTGTTTTGTTTTGCTTTTTTTTTAAGCAAAAAAAAAAAAAAAGGGGAAACAGTGTTTGTAAAAGTTAGTGCTAAAGGGGCAGGGGATCATAGGTCCCCCCGGGGTTGAGTAAACGAGTCTGCAAAAAGAATCAGTTCTTCTAACTAGCACACATTAAGCAGACAAAGAATTTACCAATGAAAATCGTGGACTAAGTATGTATTTAATAACTCCCTGATGTTGCTGCAGAGACTCCTCCTTTGAAGAGCTCAGTGGGGTTTTGAAAGGAGGGTAGCTGCTACCCCCATGCAAAAACCTTTTTTAAAAAAGCAAAAGTTTGACACTTATTTTTAACCTAAACAGCACACCCCGTTTTCCCAGTTTTAAGAGAACTCCTAAAAGCTTTCGCTAGGCAAACGCAGAGCAAAAGAAACTAAATAAAGCAAGTCTAGACTTAAAATTCGATCAGAAACATATGGGAGTTCTTCGAGCATTTGCCTTTTGAGCAGTGCTATCGCTCCCCACACAGAGTCCACAAAAATATGCTTTCAGTCAGGCATGGCTGTAATTACCATGGGAGGCCCTGCTTGGAGAGGATGGCTCTGCACAGCACAGCCAGCACACTTCGGAATAAAAGGCTTTCATTTCCACTTACATTCTACATTCTTGTTTGCTTGTGCCCACCAGAGAACACTTGTGGAAGGCATGCACATAACTATATTTTATGATACATCCTATAGATCTGAAACTGTGAACAGAAGTGCATTATTCTCTCCCTTTTCCATGATCCTGGTTTCCCTATAACGGAGCCCTCTCGGAGCACCCCGATACGTGACATCGCCTTTGTAGAATTTAATGAGGAAATATTTCAACAAAGTCTCTAAGTGGCTTTCAGACTGACTGCAGGCAAATTTTATTTTAGGTGACAGTAGGACTCTGGATGTGAGGCATGCAGTAAGAGGATTAAAGAGTGACTTACTTCAAGTGAGGAATAAATCTAGTTTCCTGTTTGGGTGATTATTTAGAGATTAAGTACCTTGATCTTGGAATAGTTACAATGCCTTGAATGTCTTTATTTTTATACTATTTCTCTGTTTCAGTAAGATCCTGAGACACACACCCACATCCTCTACTTTTCCTGGTTCTTATATCAACCTGTCTAGCTTTTATAATGTACCTCTCAACCTCTATCAGCCTCTGGATTTGAAGAAAATCCAAACCAGAAGTGAAACTACTGTAGACATCATGGTTGAAGAACAGAGGCAGGACTTGGTTTGTAGAACTAATCAGTCTTCAGTCTGTGCAGGCTGAAAAAACCCTTTCTGTCCCACAGCACAGCTACTGCAGAGTCTCCTGAACATCAACTCGGGAGCAAAGATCTTGAGTGGAAGTGGGAAAGCCAAGAGGAGGAATAGTAACACAGGTCACAACAAAGCAGGAAAAGCAGCGAAAAGGATGATGACGTTAGGAGGGGTAAAGCAGGAATCACAGACAAGAATCAGGAGGAGATGATGATTGTGGGAGAAATGAGAAACAGCACGTGGTGGTGATGAAAGCAAAAAGTAACTGGGGAGTATCTGTCTGAGATGGTCCCTTATCTCAATGTAATGGTCCAAAAGAGTGAAAATTTCTCAAAATTTGGTTCTGTACTGAAAAATGTCATCTTGTTAAACACAAAATGTCTCTAGTCAGCATGCCCAGAGGATTCCTATCAGTGGGCAGGTCAGGAAGGGAAGCCCCCAGGACACACAGCACAGCATTTGAGGGTGCATGACAGTTCTGAAGGAGTTCTTCAGCTGAACACATATGTGTCAGGCTCTACAAATGCACAGAGGGCGTGCTGAGACTGTGCAGCCAGGGACTGGCTCATTGTACACAGCACTGAACCTCACTATTTCAAATGACCCAGCTGCACAACGCCCTGTCAGTAGAAGAATTGCTGTTAAGTGTAAGCAAGTTACTGGATTATGCTGTTTTATCAGATAACTGTTTCTTTTAAGTGAAAGAAACAACAAAAATAAGTCAATGGGAAGAATGTGTCCTTCCACTAGCCACCACTACACTGCAGCAATATAAATCTCCAGTAATTCAAATTCACTGTTTGAAAGCATTAGGGTTAGTGAGGTTGCCCCGTTCGTGATTTCACTTCATACAGATTGTCCTTTCAGAGGCAAAGTGGTCCCAAATACAATGTTCCACCAGAATAATTTATTATTTACAACTTAGGCTACGTTTTCTATAGGAGCACCATAAATGTCCATTTCACACACACACAAATGTATTTGTATGTTTATGTGAGTGCTGCATTTTCGAATCAGTCATTTCAGGGAATTAGTGTGTCATCTGGAAAACTCAGCTTGAATCAACAAAGCAAAAAAAAAATCAATGGAGCAACCAAGAGAGACTATTATTCTTAAGAAACTGTATGTTCTTGTTGGCCCTTCAGCAGGGAACATGTCAAGTAAGCAAGTGTGCAGCACAATAATGGAAATCTGTCCCAACCTCTCAGAAACCCTAGGTCAGGATGGTCAAGAGGATCAAAAGTGCTTGTAGAAGAAGAGAAAGTTAGGAGTGCCGAGTTCTAAGCTCAGAATGCTGTTCTACCTTCTGTCCTCAGAAGATGACAACAGAAGGGCCACAAAACCAGCAGGAAGAACATCTCATCTTTTCACAGTAGCTCCAAGTCTTGTGTAGTGGAATATGTACCCTGTCTTTAAACACCACATCTTCTTCTGCCCTCTCTGTTCTTCCTTCCTACTCAGCTCTAACCTTCCTCTGGCTTTTTGTCTCTCTCCTCTGTACTTACCTTGAGGCAAGAAGGAGAGGAAGTATCCTGGTTGTCACCTCCAGCTGGAATTGCATCTCTTCTTGTCCATGACAACAACTAATGGGATTATCATTGTCACTGTTGTTAATGTAGCCTTGCAGTGCCCTCATTCACTAATGATCCAGTACAGCTTGCAGGGGACAGGAGAGTTTCAAGGAGAGCCCTTCAGATGCCTGCAGGTTCAGCAAGTTAAAACCATCACTGCTTTCTATTTACTGTCAGGCATTTTCTCTTGTAGCATAAGAAAGGCTAGAAATGCACTGCTGTTCACCCACTCTTTCAGGCAAGGCTGAAATTTCCTGCTCAACATCACTGTTCTAATCCTGCATCACCTTCACAGCAGCTGTTATACCAGTCTATTAGGAGAATAAATAATTACTGGGGACAAAATGCATCTTCAGGTTTCTGTATTTCTGGCAAACATTTGATATTGTTTGACTCTTTGCTTTTTCAACTTGAGAGATGCTAAAAATAAGCTCCACTTCCTTCTACTTACACTATTTTGAGAGATAAAAGGCTATGGAAGAAGAAAAGAAAAGGCAATACAAAAAAAACCCAAAGCAGGCTTCACTGTGTTTGAGGAGAGCACTCACAACATCATCTTAATCCCAGAATCACTTCTTTTGACTCTTTTCAGGTTCCTTCTTGTCTTCCTCTCTCTGGCATCGTTTTTACTTACCCTTCTCCATCACATGGGACTAGTCTACACTAAGAGCAATGAAGAGCCATTTCCAGCCTGATGTTCTTTGCCAAACTTTGGACCTAAACTCTGTGCAGAACAAAGGACTCTTCAGATATATTTGTTCAATTGCCATAGTGCACTGCCCATTAGAAAATTCCTGGACCCCTGAAGATATGGAGAGCCTGTCTCAGGCTGGTGAAGAGAGATGCTGATGGAAGTTAGTCAGTGGCAGCAGACATGGTACCTAGGCTGCAGTGTCTGGCATCCCATGAACTTGGTCTTACTCCATCTTCAGCACAGTCATCTGGAGGAGAGGTATATAAAGGAAAGCAGTAACAAAATTCTATTGCCAGTCTAAAAGAAATCCATCCTTTTAGGGGCAGGAATCAGTGAAGCTCCTGGAGCAGAAGTGGAGACCCTCCTGTATCTCTCAGGGCATTGCAGCTGAGGCAGCTGAAGAGTCAGTTCTGTGGAAATGCCATTCCAAATTTCTCATAAGATCGGTATTGCAGCATTACAATGAAACCACAAGAGTTGCTGTACTGTGACATTTTACATGTTTTTACAACCTGCTGTGACCTGCTTTCTAGCCAATCCCTCCAATACTTATCCTTGCTCAGAATGCTACGTCTCTCATTGCTTCTGTTGTCCCTGCTCATTGCAGGGGGGTTGGACTAGATGACCTTTAAATGTCCCTTTCAACCCAAACTGTTCTTTGATTCTATTCTGTGATTCTCTTCCATGACTGAAGCTGCAATATGACCCCAGGTAAGATGACAGGAATTCCTCAACTGTTTTTCTTTTTGCACATGGCAGTATGACTACCCCAAGGAGTACAGGTCATGTTTCTGATGGGTGTCACAGCCACTGCTGCCAGGCTGCTGTTAAGAAACATTCCCAAATACTGCATTTTATGGCTTGAAAACTGTCTGAAAAACTTTGAAAGAAGACAGAAATGTGGGGAGCAGGAGACAGATTTACAAAGGTGGCAGGGAAAGGAAGGAGTAACTTGGAAAGAAATCAAGACAAGATGGTGAGAAGGAAAAGAGGGAATTTGTAGGGAAGTGAGACAAATGTACTAGGCAGGAAACCAAGTGAAGGGAGAAGGTGAAAGAGGAAGCAAATAGCATGGTCAAGAAAGGGATAAGCAAGGGAAGGGCAGAAAAAAGGGAAAAGAAAATAGTGAAAAAGGAGCCAGCGGAGGAGGGAAAAAGCAGAGCTCCTTTCTAAGAGATAAGGGAAAATAAATGGAGTCTGCTGCCTGGAGCAGCCAGCAGCAAGTCACATATTACTGGGTGTGCATTTCAATGAGAAAGGTACATTAGGCTGGTAACAAATTACACAGGGATGTCTTCCCCCTGGGCAGAAATCACAGAAAGAATAACTGATGTTCACATAAGTTTTGTGATTTTGGGGTGCTTGGACAGGCAGAGCTGGAAACATACTGACTACAGAAGAGCAGTATCCCCTGCTGTGAGGAGCTCTGGCTTTGCCTCACCAGTGTAGCTGTATATTCTCTTGGCCACAAGACATGAAATGCAGAATTAAATCAAATTATTCTTTGGCTATCTTTTCTCCTGAGATTCAGAGCAGGATTTTCCCTCCATATAACACTCTTGTCTCTTTGCTTGCATGAAACACTCTTAATTGCTGATTATACTTTTTCAATACAACCTTCAATGAGGGATGCTGGACAGAGAGCTGTGCCCTTCTACTTGGGTGTTCAGATTGAGATCATCCAACTCAGCATGCAAATACTTTAAGGTGGTCACTTGCTCATTCTGCTAGAAGAGTTTGGTGCAATGGCTAAACACTCTTGTCTCTTTGCTTGCATGAAACACTCTTAATTGCTGATTATACTTTTTCAATACAACCTTCAATGAGGGATGCTGGACAGAGAGCTGTGCCCTTCTACTTGGGTGTTCAGATTGAGATCATCCAACTCAGCATGCAAATACTTTAAGGTGGTCACTTGCTCATTCTGCTAGAAGAGTTTGGTGCAATGGCTATTTGATTACTACTTATATTTCATTAAAAATACAGTAGTAAGCTTTTAAGGCTGCAAGGTCAAACTTTCAGGAGAAAGAAGATTCCCAGGCTAAGGCAGGATAACCCTTCTGGCCTTATATGCCTATACACTATGACAGATTTTATCCAGAGGATCATGTGCAATTTTTGCAAGGGATCCCTTTATCATCCAATGCACAGGGTTAGACATTATATTAAATCTTTCCAAAGAACTCTAATCCATAAAAATCCATCACAGAAAACTTACTGGTTGATATTTGGCAATCAAAGAGTTGAGTATGAGCCTGTGGAACAGGAGATGTCAGGCAGTAATGCTTTCTGCAGTGCTTCTGACTTTGTCTGGAAATTTCTAACTGTAATTACTGTCAGGTATAAGTACTTTTTCGTGCTGGTTTGGCAGAAATATGTAATGATGGCTTACAATGTAGATTAGCTCCCAACACAGCAGGTTGTGTAATTAGCCTCTGTGGCATAACAAAAGTAGCTGCAGAGCAGCTCTCAGCCCTTGCACCCTGGCTGGCTGTGGGTTCAAGTAAATTGTAGGGAGAGGATGTGACTGTTCAGGAACAGCACAACATGAATTCTCTCCCTGCTGCTTGCCTCACATCTACAGAGCAGTCCCTGGGGACCAGCCCCAGAATGCCTCAAGTGGCACTTGTGCTCAAGAGACCCATCCCAGGGTTTCACAATCCAGTAGGGTCATGTCTGCTTCAATGATGGAGTGAGTAACAATCTCCAGTGCTTTGCTGGGAAAGCCTCCATGAATCCACAGTAGCACTGCAGACCAGGACACAGGGAGCAAAGGGGAGCACCCTCCCACCCCCACAAACACCACAGCCTCTGCTGCCAGGAGAAAAAACATTTCCAATTCAATTGTTTTCCTTGTGGCAAAGCTGAAATTCCCAATTCAGGACAATTAAAGGCTATAAATCAAAGCATCCACAGCAGAATTTAAATTGGTCAAGATCAGGCTTTCCACGCAGACAGGCAAACACACATGATGCTAAGCTTAAGTGGCTCTATTGCCTGCTTAAAGCCATCTTACCAAAGCAAGCACACAGCTGCATTTTCTTTCAAAATACTACTGCAGCCTTTTAAGAGAGAGAGGGAATAATCTAAATTCTGGCAGTGGAGACTATTTCACAAATCATATATACTTTGGCATCAGGCCCTTAAAGCCAGGGGCCTTTACTCACAGGCTTTGCTTGGAGAGATCCACCCACCTCAAGTGGGATTAATTAAAAGAGGCATGTATCATGCAAATAGTTTCTGTTTCCTTACAGAAATATTCAGAGCATATAACCCAAACCAGCTTTAGAATCAGAGCAGAGCAAGGAAGAAAATTATTTCCTGCTCCCCT
>NW_008687764.1:21441-29313 GCF_000695815.1 Acanthisitta chloris
GGGACAGTGAGAAAATGCTGGGAGCTCACCATTTCTGTACAATTCTTTTGATTAAATTCTAATAAAGTTGAGGGGAAAAAAACTATGGTTTTAAAGACAGGGGCTGTATCTCACTATAAGGCACCAAATTCTCCACCCCAAACGTGTGCTAAGCTGCTTGTTGGAAAAGTCAGACGTGTGCTAAGCTGCTTGTTGGAAAAGGACATCCAAGTCTTACCCCTGAAAATGATCTTTTTATCTTAAGGCAGAACAGGAGAAAATAGAAACCTTGTATTTCTTCAGCATGTCAAGATTTTCAGCTCCATGTGATAGTGATGGAGGCTACAACAAAAAGCTCCTTTGGAAAGCTAGATAAACTTTAAAAATACTACTTTCTTCTCAGGAAGCTAAACTATTTCCTTAGATATGAGAGATCCAGACACTTCAAGGAATCATTGCAGAAAATGCTAGTGGAGCAGTCAGAGCCCCAGTTCAAAAATAAGTCACAGAGAAAGCTCAAGTTTCCACAAGAACTCTTCCTCAAAACTATTTTTTTTCCCCTTTTAATACCTCAGACCCATTTTCTGAGTCAATTTCCTATGATCCTGCAAAGGCTGTTATTAAAACCAGACCAAGCGTAGCTGAAATTCCAGGGCTCAAAAGAAACATTTAATAGGCACAGGAGCTGGCCACACGGTCCCCCTCAGGTGATTTCCCCTGCAGCCCCTTCCCTGGGATTTCCTCCCTTGCAGTTTAGTCATCAGGAGAAACCTGAAGTTTTAGCAGAACAGCAAACCCTTCCTTCATTCTTCAGCAACTGAGATTTTTTTTTTTTTTATGTCTGAGGCTTTCATAGCTCCAAAAAAAAGAGAACTAGGATCCAGTCCAGAAGATGTGTATTGCAGATATTTTTTCCACAAAAATGTCAGGCAGTGGTACATTCAATTATGTATCCAGCTACAGCATTTTAAAATCACTGACCTCCTTTATCCACCACTGCTTTGTATGCCACCAGTGGCTGTCCCAAACTGAGTCCTTCCCAGGCTGCTTACCCATGTGTATGCTAGAAAATTCCTTCCTGGTCTCCATCCCACCTAGCACTTTAGCACAAAAAAGATGATCATCAGACATGCTCTTGGCAAGCCACAGGAAAGCAGTGTCCATGCAAAACCACAGCCAGGCAGGATGAAGGAGACATGCTGGATTGCAAGGCGAGGGAGAGGCACCAGGAGCAAAGGTTCTCTCTGCAGCAACACTGAGCCTCATCCCTGTATCTAATCTGGGATTTATCCTCCCGTGGCACACAGGGAACACCAGGGCCAGTGCCCTTCAGCTCAGCCCCACACCTCCCACCAATGGGGTGATGCTTGGGCTTCTTCCCTTCCTGCACAAAGTTCAGAAAGGCAATTCCAGGTGTCTCCCCAGTGGTCCCTAATGGAAGCTACAGGATATCCACTAGGAGAAAGAGTTTGTTTCATGGTTGGGTGTTGATGCAACATTGCCCTTTTCATAGCAAATCTATAAAAATACTTCATTACTTTGATATACTTCATTTATTTGTTATTTGCATTATAGAGGGTAATTCTACTAGAAACACTGAGCCTCAGATTTAAGTTCCTGACAATTACAACAGATCTCACCTGTTTAAAGAGAAAGATTTCTCCACAGGTTCTCTCCTCAATTACTGCTTTTAAAAATGAAAATGTGCACTTTTTTTTTTGTTTCTAGTTCACTGGCTTTTTTTTTCTTTTTTTTTGCAATCTGTGCCTACTCTCAATGCAACAGCTCATTTATCAAAAATGGAGAAACCCCTTTGTTCCAACATTGCCTAATCTGCCCACGCCTCTCATAATTTAGGAAGTTAATGAAGCCCTTGGAATCAGAGGTTTTCATATATATCTATATATGAGTGATTATGTGTATTACCTCACTGTGAAAATAAACATTAAGGACATTTTATTCACATAACTTACATAAAAAAAGCAGTTAATGCCACAGAAAATCATAAAATATGCAAAGCTACTTCAAAAAGTCCTGATAAATGCAAAGCCCTGGGAAGGAAAGGGAACGATGTGCTGGAGAAAATCCTGTTCCTTAACTAACTGTTCTGTACCATATGATCTACACTGTTAGACAACTATAGACTGTTTTCAACTGGCTGTAAATTCCTGGCCTCGTGGGATGAGAGTCAGACTCCTACCAGTTTGTTCCACTGGTTCTGCAAGGATTGCTCTTGTTCTCTCCCAGAGGGGCTGTCACTTCCTCTGGAGAGGACTCAGAATGGCAGGAGCTGTACCTCTGCCCTCTTCTTCTGGAGGGGTAGGTGACCTCTCTCCAAACCCCTACGTGGGTACAACACAACCAGGACAGGGGTTCTCGGGTAGGGAAATCTTTCCAACTAAGTGGCTGACTGGAATTTTTTTAGACCAAAAAAAACCATCTTCCTATCCTTACAAAAAGTCCTATTTGTGCTAAAAATTGGTTCCTTGAAACACCTTTGACTCTCTGCAGGGAATGCCCAGTTTTGCTTTGCAACAAGACTTTCTCAACAACGGTGCTCGACTTCCCGACACGGTGCAGAGTCTGTCATGCCAGAGGGAGAGTGGCTGACTGGAATTTTTTTAGACCAAAAAAAACCATCTTCCTATCCTTACAAAAAGTCCTATTTGTGCTAAAAATTGGTTCCTTGAAACACCTTTGACTCTCTGCAGGGAATGCCCAGTTTTGCTTTGCAACAAGACTTTCTCAACAACGGTGCTCGACTTCCCGACACGGTGCAGAGTCTGTCATGCCAGAGGGAGAGAGCCATGCCACCAGCAGGAAGATCACCCATCTTACCTTGGGACGCTGGGAGGGGCGCGGGTCGGCCGAGAGGGAACCTGGGGAGGTCCTCCATGGGCTTCTCCACCACTTGGAAAGGGAGGCAGTGGTCCTGGGCGGAATGGGACTGGGGGAGCCCCTGACTGAGGGCCTGGAGATCGAATTGCAGGAGCAGGTCCTCGGCCAGATAAAGGTCTGGTTGGGGGATTGTTTAATGTAGGTCTCCTCGGAGTTGAGGGGCTTGGAGGAGGTGATCTAGTGAAATAGCAGAGATTTTATATGTTCAGTAAGGTGGGGATTTGCTCTTTGTTTTATTTTACTTTAAACAAGTCAAAACTTTTTTTGTGCCTATGGCAACTGTTTTTTCTTGGCATTTTCCTGAAACTTTTTTTGTGCCTACGGCAACTGTTTTTTCTTGGCATTTTCCTTTGCTAAAGGATTACATATAATTACGTCTCGCACCTTTCCCAACAACAACATATGAGTAAAGAGATAAATGCAGCGTATTTTATTATTCAAGTTCTAATGATGTCTTGTTAATTGGATTTTCTAGCACATGGAGCCTGAGATGCTGAATTAATCTAACAGCTTGCAAGACGAGGCCTTGTGGATGCACAGTTGGGGTGACAGAAGTGGCTGCTGTTTGAAGGATCAGACAAGCTCTAAATCCACTGGATGGTCTTTCTACAAGGGAAGATGTTGCTCACACACATATCCACAGAATATGTGGGAAAATGTTTTGATTTCCCTCACAGATATCACTAAAGACCTGGAGGAGTATCTTCCCAAAAAGACAGGCAGGGAAGGAGCTGCTGATGCTCACTGTGTCTGCCTGTCCTGAATTTCATTGCAACACAGATTTGAGGCTCCTTACCTCCGGGCATGCTGAAGCCAGGAGTCATCTACAGGAGGGGGAGCAGGGGTTGAGACAGTGCTGGTGCTGATATCACCAATGATTGCCAGAGCTTCCTTCAGTGCTTGGTGCATGCGCAGTGTTTCATCTCGTCGCTGCGCCTGCTCCGCCGACTCCTCCATCAGAGTGTTTTGGTCCTCAGAAGAATACAAGTGAGCCAGGAGCTCTGCGTTGATAAATTCTTTTACCTATTTCATCAGACAAAAACCAAAAAAGAAAAAAAATCCAAACCACCAAAGAAATAAATGAACAATCTCTATGGAAAAGACAACCCTGAACAAATACAGTGGGAGATCCATGGAACCAGGAGACAGACATACTTCAGTTTAATCAGTTTCTCCTGATTCTACTGGTCATGCGGTTTTTGTTAGGTCACATCAGGGATGAAAAGATGCTGAACTGATGGTACAGCAGCCTGAGGTCTAGCTGTGTCCCAAGCAAAGGCTGGCACATGCAGCTGGAAAAGGGTGGACCAGATCTTTTAGAAGCTGCCTGCACACAGATGGACTTCCTGCAATTAGGAAGGCACACTCTGAGACATCATCAGCTGTGAAGTGCTAAGATGGTTTTGTTCAGTCTCTCCACAGTGTGCTGTGGCCTTTTTTTAAGTCTGTTGATGAAACACTGGACAGGGTTGGAGTAAACACTGTTGTACATCTCTAAGGTGACACCTATGTTTACAGTTCATTTCAAACAGGCTTCCCAACAGCTCCCAGAAGTCAACCAGCAATTTGTTCCAGTTTGAAATGGATGACTAAGATGTAAATGCCAGTACCATCAGGTACTAAATTCCCCATGGAATGGGAATTTTCAGGCTTTATAACACCTCTGTCACTTATTTTCTTAGCAACAGTTTACCCTGCTGTAGACAGTGTCTTTCATTTCCAACAACTCTGTCAGATTCTCAATATCCCATCCACACACATTCAAACTGAAGGGAGAAGTCTCCAAGTAATCTAATTTACTGTATTGATTTCCTGCTACGCCTGCCCTGGTTATGGAAACCTGGGCCACATTAAGAGACATAAAAAGCTAGAGGTACTCTGATTAAATAAGACTGTGGTAAATAGACCAACTGCTGACCTACTAAATCCTTGCACTTGAGACTTTCATTGCTGTTCTGATCTATTTCTCATCTGGTGCTTTGCTCTATAAAGCTTTTTTGAGCTGGAGATACTGACAGTAATACATTCCCAGGATTCTGATTACATAAACCTGAGCTCCATTTGCACATGGGTTTGTGCTAGTTTAGCAATGCTGATTTAAATCCTGACTGCAAGACTAAGGCAATGTTTGTGTTCAGACAAGGTCAGTGAGAGCAGTCAGACTGTGCAGGCATGGGACCCTTTCTGGTCACCCAGCAGTGGCAGAAGGCCAGGACAGACCTCACAGGGAAACAAAACCATATTGCCTGGGCTTGGCTGTCATTCCCCATTCACGTATGACAGGAGATGCACAAATTCTTAGCAAAGCCTGCAAAAATTTTCCAAGAGTCTCACGCTGTTTTCCAGTAGATGGTACTGATCAAGAGCCAGAGTATACTACTTTCCTCATGATTGCCAAAAACTCCACATTAAAAACAGATATCATAGTTAAACAGCATCACATTCTGCTCGATGAAATGAGTGTTTAATGGCATCACTTCAAAAAAAGAAGTCATCCTAAAATTAGATTAAGGCCAGAGCTGATTGTAAAAGCATTGTTAAACCACAAGTATCTGTTTGAAAAAAATCAGCCTGTGACAATTATCATGAGAGGTCCTGTGTGCCACTAGCAGGGGGCTCGAGTAACTCCCCGAACTCTTCTGGAAAGGGAAGACTTCTGTGTTAAGGATGGTTCTTGGACCAGCCTCCTGCCCTCTGCAATTGATGTGCTGTACTAGACAGAGGAAGATCTTCCACAATAGCCACTTTCTCCAACTTGGAAATGGAAGGGAAAGTGATGCTTACTCACACGTTTGCTCCCCTCTGGAAAACAGACTCACAGGAATGGTTTAAAACATTGTCCTTCACAGACATCAGACCTGCAATCACAGCTGACCCACAGCTGTGGGGTGAGGTGGCCTTGCAACTCCATCAGCAGGAAAAAAATGCAAACACAACCCATTCCTTCACCTGAAGTTTGGTAGCAATGAGTACTTTGGCATTTTTCTACTCAGCTGAGATTACTATCAGCGCTGACTACTCTAAGACCACCCCTCTTGTATAACCCAGGATACCTAGGCACCATGAAACACAAATTCAGCAATGTGTGTTTAGTTTGGGCATGTTTGAATTGCTAATGGTAACTCAATGCAGTTCTGTGTGGTAAATGTATTTTCTTTTAAGGTAATCAACATCCACCCTAAGGGATGAATAAGGGATGTGTTTGGAACACAATCATCTAGGCTTAGGCCTCAAAATATGCTCAGGGACAGCATCTAATTGTTTTCTGTACACTGAGTTTGAATCTGATACTTCCCTTGAATTATAAATGCTTGTTTACAGGCCCACAAAGTGGAAAGGAAGTTCTAGGAAAACTTGGGAGGTTACAAATGTCATGGAAACAAACTCCTTGGGATCGATTTGTTTCCAGAGTTGTGGAGGCAGCATGATGGGGCAGCAGAAAATACAGAATATGCTCATTAAGGGGGAGGGAGGGTGTTTTCACTTTACTCCTGGAGGATGGGTTGGACTTCTGAAGACTCTGAGGAACACACACACCTTAACAAGACCCACATTCCATCACAGCTCCACTGCTCTCCAGGTCTTTGCACAACCTTTTGGCATGGCTCAGCAGTCTTAATTCAACCATTTCTTTCTCTTTAGAATTAGTATTTTAGATACTGGTTTTAATATGGCATTTTGCCACCAATGTGTACAGAAACAAGTTCATTAATGCTTCTACTCTCACTCTTCACAGTCCTTTACAATGTTTTGATTCTTTGCCACAAATTCTAGGCTGGAGGTGTGTAGGCCTTAGCTTACTAGGAAGCCCAAATACAGACAGGGACTCTTGAGGTCAACTGAAAGGTAGCTGATGTTTTAGGTGTGTTGTTTCTGTGTGCCACAGCCATTCAGCATGGCAGCCTTTAACAATGCCACTAACAGCTGATGAGACTGAAAGGACAAAATCTTTCAGTATTCCACTTCTGAATAACACACACACTTCAGAGATCCTTGAATGATTCCATATGAGGAGGTGAGTGGCAGAAAATTTAATGTAAGCTTTCAAAAGGAACTGCTCACCGAGCTCTGCTGTTTATGAAATGAGAGCCAAACCCTTTCAAAAGGCACTGGAGATGGGCTAAGTCAAAGCAGCATGTTGCTAGTGGTGATCTGGAAAGAGCAGTGAGAACACACTCACCTTATAAAGTCTAGAGCATGGCTGATTTTGGGGAAAAAAGGGCAGTTCCATTGTTCCCATGCTTTTTGGAAAAACTCACCCATGACTAGAGCATTATTTGCAGCCTGACTCCCTCAAACCTAAAGAAGTTAATGAAATATCTCTTGCCCTCATGCAAAAATTCTGCTCGTATTATATGTACCAGCAAATCCCACTTAAATTTCCTGTCCAACCACCTAACTCTTAAGTGCAACACAAATTCCACAGGGCTAATGAAATCCATCAGATGAAGGCTGGAGGTGGCTCGGAGTCAAAAGTAAATGCTACCTTCTAACCAGATTTGGCTTACAGCATATTGGACTTGTAAAGACTGATTGGTTTGATGACCTCACAGAAATGGTGCTAGCCATAACTAGCAAGAGCTGTGCTCCCCATTAGTAATTTATATGGCAGCAGTGGCACTAATACTAAGCTTAGTTTTCAACAAGGTCCATTCAGAACTCTGCCAGGAAGCAAAGGCTGAGATCCTAGTGCTGTGGAAAAACAACGGTATCTCAAAGCCGTTTCTTTAATCAAATAATCTTCAGATCCAAGAAAGACACACACAATAAATCAACCAACCACATCTGCTTATCTAAACAACAGTGTCCAAGGCTTCTAGATTTATTCCTTGAAAATGGTAACCTGAAAATATAAAGAAACCCAAATAAAATAAGAACTGCTTTATGGACCCATGACAAAGGGCTGCAGATTGAAAAATCAGAGCAGCACAACTCTGCTCTGCTGCTCCCACAGACGTTGGAGCTCCCAATTCATAGAATCATGGAATCATAGAA
>NW_008687765.1:0-452 GCF_000695815.1 Acanthisitta chloris
GGGAAACTTTCCCACTAAACAGTTTTTCCACCCAAAACCGGATGCTCTGGCCCCAAAACGCAGCGCAGGCTCTGGTGAGGGGGAGGACGAACTCAGGGGGGTGCCAGGGCAGCACTTTGGGGTGTCCTGAGGCTGGAACAGCAAGGAAACCACCGTAAATCCAGCTGTGCTCACCAGGAAACCTCTGTTTCCTCCGCTGGCACATGGCTGCGAAGAGATGAGATGAAACACTCGACCCAGTAAACAGCACCCCCAGCACGGGGGGCTCAGGGGCTCACCCCAAGCCTGGCCCCCAGCCTGGCAGCAATCCCAGAGCCGCCCCAGCAAAGCCAGACCCTCTCTGGGCTGAGCAAGAAGCTGATGGATCCAGGAAACACAAGTGGGAATAAACACAACGCGGGTTGAAGTGGGGCCATGGGCTCTGTGCCAGGGGCTGGAGCCTCCACGCCAAA
>NW_008687765.1:492-721 GCF_000695815.1 Acanthisitta chloris
GCATGGGCCGGGCGGGGGCGGGGGGGGTGTTGCTGGGAGGGTGTCTCAGGCCGCTGGGTCAGGCTGTGGGACCAGCCAGGCTGCAGCGCGGCCGTGCCTCAGTTTCCCTTGGCACAGGTCGGTGCTGGGGGAGCAGCGGGGCCGTTTCTCTGGATACAGGAATGCAAAGCCAATCCCGCGGGGAGGCTGAATCCCGTGCCGGGGGCGGTGGGTGTGGAACGGGAATGTG
>NW_008687765.1:881-1521 GCF_000695815.1 Acanthisitta chloris
CCCACACAGGATGCTGCTCCACGCTGCGGTGCTGGCCGTGCACATCGCCCTCCTGCCTGCCCTCCGGCCCAGTGACCCCAACGTCTGCAGCTACTGGGAGAGGTAGGACTGGGAGGACTGGGGAAGGGGGCAGTGACAGTGGTGAAGCCTCTTGGGACCTGCTGTCACCCACATCGCCTCCGTCCACAGCTTCACGACGGCAGTGAAGGAGTCATACACCAAACCCCACGTTGTGTCGTCCAGCGAGCCCTGCCCGGGGGGCCTGGGCACCCTCCTGCCCTGCCCACAACAGAGGTGGGAGCAGCTGTGGGTCCCCAGAGCCCCTTGGGGACTGCACGGTGTGCCCCGGATCATGGGAGGCTGGAGGAGGGTTGTCCCAAGGCATGGTGTCCCCAAGGTCATGCAGAGGCTGGAAGGGAGCTGTCCCATCACAGGGTGTCCCCAGGGCCATGGGGGGCTGGAGGAGAGCTGTCCCATCACAAGGTGTCCCCAGGGCCATGGGGGCTGGAGGAGAGCTGTCCCATCACAGGGTGTCCCCAGGGCCAAGGGGGGCTGGCGCAGCGCAGACCTGTCACAGGGTGTCCCAGGGTCATGAGGTCTGTCCCAGTGCAGTGTGTCCCCAAGGCCATGGGGGGCTGTC
>NW_008687766.1:0-514 GCF_000695815.1 Acanthisitta chloris
ACCACCATAAGTGTCTTGAGCTCCAAGACCAACATGGGACCACCATGAGTGCCTTGAGCCCCAAGACCACCCTGTGTGCTCCAATCTCCAAGACCACCATGAGTGTCTTGAGCTCCAAGACCACCATGAGTGCCCTGAGGTGCAAGACCACTATGGGACCACCATGATTGTCTTGAGCTCCATGACCACCCTGGGACACCACGAGTGTCTTGAGCTCCAAGACCACCACAATGTGCTCCAAGGTCCAAGACCACCATAATTGTCTTGAGCCCCAAGACCACCATGGGACCACCATGATTGTCTTGAGCCCCAAGACCACCATGGGACCACCATGATTGTCTTGAGCTCCAAGACCACCATGAGTGCCCCAAGGTCCAAGACCACCACGAGTGCCTTGAGCTCCAAGACCACCATGAGTGTCTTGACCTCCAAGACCACTATGAGTGCCCCAATCTCCAAGACCACCATGAGTGTCTTGAGCTCCAAGACCACCATGAGTGCCCCAATCTCCAAG
>NW_008687767.1:0-703 GCF_000695815.1 Acanthisitta chloris
ACGGGGAACCTTCCAAGGGCTCTGTCCTCTGGGAACAAACTCCCTGGGATTGGGGACAAGATCCAGGATTTATCCCACATCCCAGCCTGGGGTGGGATCCCAGGGACCCCCAGGATGGTCCCACAGCAGATCCCAGTGCCAGGAGGGACAGTGATCCCCCCCAAACAAACACAGATTCACTCCAGGAACAAGGACAGGATTTCCACATCCCACTCCCAGGATCCATTGGATACTCCTAGGGCAGATCCTGATGCCAGGGGACACAGGGACCCCCCAAAGGACAAACACAGAGTCACTGTGGGAACGAGGACAAGGATTTACTCCACATCCCACTCCCAGCGACCCCCACACTGGGGGGATGGGATCCCCGAATCCCTTGGCTGCTCCTCCAGGGCAGATCCCGGTGGATTCCACGGACTGCCCTGACGAGGGACCAACTCCTCCCCCAGCGCGCCGGGCGGGTGGAATTCCTGGGTCCAGAGGGCGTTCCTAGATGGACTCGATCTGCTTGCGAACCTTCTCCAGGGCTCTCCGGTGAATCCCTTGGCTGCTCCTCCAGGGCAGATCCCGGTGGATTCCACGGACTGCCCTGACGAGGGACCAACTCCTCCCCCAGCGCGCCGGGCGGGTGGAATTCCTGGGTCCAGAGGGCGTTCCTAGATGGACTCGATCTGCTTGCGAACCTTCTCCAGGGCTCTCCGGT
>NW_008687768.1:0-16001 GCF_000695815.1 Acanthisitta chloris
TGGTTGCCTGGGAGAAGAGACCAAACTTTCTCAGCCCCTTGTCTCAAGTGACAAAATGTATCTCAGATACTTGAAGAAAATAAACAGCAATCACAAATGATTAGTAGTATAAAACCCACATTGGTACCAGGGGGAAGTGAAAAAAAAGGTGAAATACTAAGAATTGACCAGGAATAGTGTTGGTATTTTTCAAAGGTATGAACTGATTTGAGGTCATAAAATTGTACTCACAGTTGGGAGAACATGGAGCTCCCATTGGCAAGTGATGTGAGGGTGGTGAGACACTGGCCCAGGTTGCCCAGAGAGGCAGGAGATGCCCCAACCCTGGCAGTGTTCACAGCCAGGTTGGATGAGCCTTGAGCAACCTGCTCTGGTGGGAGGTGTCCCTGCCCAGGGCAGGGGTTGGGACAAGATGATCTGTAAGGTCCATTCCAACCCCTAAAATTCTATGTCTGTTTCACTGAATGCACCAAGCAATCCTATGTGCAAATCACAGCTCCACATTAGCCCCCTTTCTCAAGTTGATGCCATCCATATGGGTATACAGCTGTGAGACTTTCACATCTTTAAGTTGTTCACTGAATTTTGGGCACAGAAATGCAGCATATCAGCTCCTTAGCTGGGATAACCCCCTGATGGTAATTTTCTGACGTCCTGTTTTCCAATCAGTGGCTGGAAACTCTGAAACCTTTTCATGTGGAGAGGTTAAAAAATACTGGGCTTCTTTTCCACACCTCAACTTAAAACTCTTTCCTGTCTAAACATGGACAGAGCAGAGAATGTCATTCTATCTCTTCTCCTGTCTCTGTTCTCTTTGATATTTTTTGTTCCCTTAGTGAAACCACAACAATGACCTTTCTTCAACAAAGACCACCAAACTTATTAGCACTGGTGACAGAAATAGAGCATGAGATTTAGGATTTAGAGAAAGATCAAGATATATTGTTCATTCTGTTTCTCTTTACTCCATATTTTATCATAAAATTGTCACATCATGTATCTTTCCTTGAAAATATTGGGTTTTGCCTCCAGCAACTCACAAATCACAAACACAGATTGCTGAAGATGTTTCTATCTTCCTTTCTTCCACTCAGAAGTAAACCTTTTGTCTGATATTCTCTCTCCAAGAGAAATGATATTCTAGCAAGTGTGGTATGTATTTATTCTGAGATCATCTGATGCTATCAAACACCTCTCCCATGATTCATTTTCCACTTTGTTGACTTTGGGCTTTTTGTCTTTTTAGGACTTCTGAAAGCTGATTAGTAAAAGAATTAGGGCTTTTGCCTGAGCACAGATTCTGGTGGGACAAATTACATGGAAATTCTTCTGCCTAGCATTTTCTGTTCCCCACTGGTAGATGAGAGGGTGATAAGAAACACTGTACAATGAGACTGAAGTGGAATTCAGGTGGTCAGAACCTTCATCTTTACCCTTACAAACCTGAAGTCTCAAGGAGACTTGTTTCTGTCTGAATTGAAAGGACTTTGTACCTAAATACAATAGGTAGCATCCTTCAGAGTTAAGAGTGTTAGCAACCTTGATCAAATTATGCCTTCTCAGGTTTCTCAGGGCAGATTAGGAAGAAGTAGTACACAGTTGGATCTCTTCTCTAGTGCCATACACTACCAGAGAGCAGAAACAGCTCCAGTACAGGAGACCATCAGCCTTCTTTTATGCCCATATTGGATAATATAAGAAGGGAACAAAGTCCCCTGTGTTTTCTCCATGGAATACAAAGTGCTAGGTACTTAAATCTTCTTATAAAAAATGAATCATTAAGAAAAAGCAGCTCATCAATGGTCGTTACAAGTGAATTAATCTTCTTCATAGCATCCATAAATATTGCTAATGCATTAGGGTTTCACACATTGAACTCAGATATGAGAAAATATAAATCATTAATACATTCACTAATTTCCAGTCATCTCGTAACAAAAAGAAATTGAAATCCTGATGTATCTGTACAGTACCTGGCAAAAAATTGTGAGACTATCCATGCCCTACAGAGCTGAGAGAACTATTGAAGGTTATTTGCAGCAGGCAGCAGGTTGCAGGAGAATTGTTAGTAGATTCAGTTCCCAAAGGACAGATTCTTCTCTTGCCATCAAAAGTAGACCAGTTTGCTCCTCTATACATGGTATGAACAGAAGTATTCTCAAGTGAGTTAGAAGACTTTGCTTGTACTGTGCTTAAGGGGGACACGTCTCAGTCCTCCAGCAATGTCATATAGCTACCCACCTTTTACTTCTGAGGTCTCACTCTGCTTCCACCTTTTACACACCTTTGAATTCCTTCCTATTCCCTCCTGTATTTCCATAACATGCCCTAATGGAGAATTCCTCTCACCCTGGGATAGAGGGAATTACCCAACTGGAATTATTCACCATCCCTGGAGGTTTTCAAGATGAGACTGGATGTGGCACTTAGTGCCATGGTCTTGTAACCACAATAGGGTTGGACTCGAAGATCTTTGAGGTCTCTTCCAACCAGGTTGACTCTGATTCTATGATTCTATCATCAGCTAATCCTTTCAGTGTCCTTTGTGCAGCTGATGAATGAGACAGACGCAACAATTAAAGATCTGTCTCTTCACTTTGGCTACAAGTGGCATACCAAAAGTCTGGAATTTCTAAGACAAGAAACTTAACTAGGAACTCCTGCATGCATTTCCTACATATCCATAGTAACAGAGCTCACCGCAGACTTTTTCACTTGGTCAGCTACCCTGACAGTGGTTGCTATGGATGCTCTGATGGTTTCTTGGCAATTAAAAGGTTTTGTAGAAACTGATGTTTCTGACAGTATATTGTTTCCCTGAGGTGAATTTGACTACATGTTATTCTGGAATTCTACACATAACACACAGACACAGGCACAAATCAAACAGCTAAAGATGCTTATTTCATTCAGGATGTTTCGAGTGCACAGTCAATGAAAACACTCCACATGGAGATAATAACCCAAAAGTGAATTTAGACAGTCTAGTTCCATGTAATTGCAACCCATCTTCATTATAATCACTGTCTGCATGGCAACAAGGCATCACACAGCCTGGCAGCAGGTCAGAACCCAAACCATGCCATAAAGGATGACTAGGGGAAAAAATGTTTATAGCTTTTGACATCATTTCCACATACTTGTATATCACAATAGGACATTTTCTGGCTTTTCTTTCCAGTGCAGGAATTATAAAGGAGAACAGTAGGTCCAAATGATGTGTTTCAGATTTGGAGCACATACAGCCCACATAGATTTTGGATAAAATTAATAACTCCAAAGCTGCAGAATATTATCATTAAAAGGTTGCTACACTAACAGATTAATCAGAATTGGACTTTACAGGACAGACATTTATTTATTAGTTCAAATCTCACCTGATTTTATTCACCTCTTACTATGTAGCCATTTAAAATTATATGATCAATTAATATTAATCAGGTAAAAGGTTTGAATTATTTAATCAAACAAATCTCCTACATTTTTCTTCCTTCTAATAAGCTCTCTATTTTGTAGGTGTTACAGATGAAGAGCACAAGAATCATTTGGAATTCAAGCTTTGTCTCACTTAAATGTCAGGATAAAATGATCTTTTAACAATAAATAAAAACCAATTACCATTCAAAGCTCTGTAAAAATCAACAATTGGTCATTCATACTACGCAAATCAGATTATTTCCTCAGCATTTCTATTTTAATCATCTAGGAATAACTAGAAACATATAGTATAGTGGATATTCCAGGCACAGAAGATATCTGGGATCACTCCCAGATTGCCCAGGGAGGTGGTGCAGTCACCATCCCTGGAAGTGTTGAAGAGGTGTCTGGATGTGACACTGGAGGATCTGGTTTAGGGTTTAGAGGTTCCGGAAGTGACAGGTTAATGGTTGGACTTGATGATCTTAGAGGGCTCCTCCAACCTTGATGATTCTATGATTCTGTGATATTAGTGGGTCCCTTCCAACTTAGAATATTCTGTGACCTATTATCTGAAACCATTTAAGAACTGGAGTTGTCTTATGTGTGAACTGCAATTCTACAAATATGATCTAATTATTATTTCAGGCCACAAGAAATGAATAGCACAGTACATATTGCTATAGGAACAAAATTAGTTCAGTGATGATTCCCCATATTCTGATAGAAATTAAGAAATTTTGGCAACTAATCATTTCTTATTACAAAAAGTGATAGAATATAGGCTATTTAAATCTATAAATTTGCATTGATCTTTAGGAAAAGCTGAGGATCAAAATCAAATGTAGAGAAGGTTAAATCCCTTCTTGCCACTTTACTTAAAAACATAATAGTAATATGTGCAAAAAGCATTTCACAAATAAAATAAATAAGTTGAAATAAAGAATCAAGCTTTCCTGAGTGAAACCACTGCTAATCAAAAGCAGCCTAAGATTTCATCTCCAGGCACTACATGAAATTCATAGTGTAAATCTTTGATATCAAGTCAATGAATGTGCCATGATGATATGGAACTTTCATTAAAATGTTGAAACATTTTATAATGGGAAACAATATACTGTTGCAGTTTGCTTCCCTGAACAATGATCCAACACACAGCAAGTTTTATTGGAGTTCTATCTATTTTCTGATGAAATTACAACTAATAATAAAAGCATCACAGCAAATGTTCTCTCGATGAGAGCTTCAGATTGTCCTACTTCTTTCTCAAGTGCTCAATCCAGCTTATAAATAATCTTTGAGACAATAAAGGAGACATATGTATGTGTTTTATGTTAAGATAGACTTTATTTCATTCGAGAATCCTTAGATAAGATGATTTTTAAGATGCAACAGGAAGGAAAGATTCACAACATTCCCAGCTTCCAATGACAAAAGTTCAGGCAGCTGCTGTATTCCTTGAACTAGCTTTCTTCAGCTAAACATTAAAATATTTTCCATATTTTCCTGTACTCATCAATGAAGAAAAATCAACTCCCTCTCCCATAGCTGAGAAATTGCACAGTGTATAGCACTTGCAAGGAGCTACATCATTCAGACAAAAACACCTGCTTGCTCAAAATAATCACCTCTGCCAGAAAGCTTAGACCACCTGGGGGGAATAACATGCAGGAAAATATGCAGGAACCTGTACAAGTTATGCAAACTTAGGCATGGGTGAAATGACAACTAATTAATCAGTCACCTCACAGTTGCTGAAATGCTGATTTCCTCACCACTGTCACAGCAGAATATTGCACTTCCATGGAGGGAGATTTAGAAGGAATCTGAAGAGATAGGAAAGAGATGAGGAAGAATAGAACAGGTTGCCCAGGGAGGCTGTGGCTGCCCCAACCCTGGCAGTGTTCACAGCCAGGTTGGATGAGCCTTGAGCAACCTGCTCTGGTGGGAGGTGTCCCTGCCCAGGGCAGGGGTTGGGGCTGGGTGATCTCTAAAGTCCATTCCAACCCCTAAAATTCATTGATTCCATGAAAAGATGAAATATTCTTTATTTTAATTAGCTAAATTCTCTTAAGAGTTTTGAACAAAAGAGGATAAAACATAGATAAAACAGTACACTTCCTTCAGTAAACACTTAACTGATTTTTTTCCTGCCACCAACTTTATCTAACAGTTAAACAGAAAGTTTCTTCAAATATGCCATCTAGTACTGCCAAGAGCCACAGCCTAAACCATCATTCTCTCATAAGCTTCAAAATAGCCAAGCCATTTAAATAAAATATGATATTCTGGTTCATTATGTAGCACAAGAATCAAAACAAAATTCAAATACTATCAATGGGGTGCCTAAGCAGAGAAAACTGCTTTGTATGTCATTATTCCTATGCAATTCAAAAGGGAAGAATAATATTTGTGTGGTTCTTTACTCATCCCCTCAAGTCAAATTGAATATATCATAGATTTAAATTCGTGGAGGCTTAATTTGGTTCTGTAGTCACAGCTCTACAGGTCTGGACTATAGATGTGCACAGAACTTGATGAGAGTTAAATGAAAAGTGTTATTAACCAGTAATTTAGCAATGGAAAACCACTCATAAACAGATAACTAGAATCAAAGAATCATGGAATTTTTAGGGTTTGGAAAGGAACTTAGAGAGCATCTAGTCCCAACCCCTGCCCTGGGCAGGGACACCTCCTCACTAGATCAGGTTGCTCAAGGCTCATCCAACCTGGCTGTGAACACTGCCAGGGTTGGGGCAGCCACAGCCTCCCCGGGCAACCTGGGACAGGGTCTCAACACTTCTTCCTAATATTTAACCTACGTTTCCCTTCCTTCAATTTGAACCCATTGTTCCTTGTTCTGCCACTGCAGCTCCTAACAAAGTCTCTCTCCAGCTTCCCTGGAGCCCCTTCAGATCCTGGAAGGTTGTTATGAGGGCTCCACACAACCTACTCTTCTCCAAATTATTCTCAACTAGCAGAAAAAACCTTTGTTTTTTTTGTTGAAAGAAAAGATACTTTGCATACTTCTCTATCCACATCAAGGCAGTTAGTAGTGCTCACATTACTCAAAAAAAGCAGTATCATTTTCCTCAACTCAGAGATAGATAACTGAGTACTGCAGCATGCACAACTGGCTGATTTAAGGACCTGGCTAGAGTTCTTGAGAGCTCCCAAAACTGCCACAGGCATGATTGTCTCTCTTGTTTAGTGAAACCCATTGTGGAATTCAAAGAGAGTTTTGTCTTGAGGGCAGAGATGCCAAACCTAAACAGCAATCTATATTTCTCCCTCCAATGTTCCTTTCTCAGTCAGACTTATTAATGACATACAATGCTGTCCTAGTGCTGCAAAAGCAAAGTGTAAAATAGAAGTAACAGGCTCAAAGAAAAAAAAACCACCTAAATATAATATTCTAGGGTGGTCTGTGACAGAGCTGGAGAACGAAATCATGGATATATGTAGAATTCATACTTACAAAATGCCACACCAGGACAGAGCACACACACTGGGTTAGCTGGTAGGGCAGATTAAGAAGTTGGTACACATTAAATGAAATAAAAAACACAGAGCTCCAGGTTGAAGGGGACTGCAAAGGGGCTGACAAAGAAAAGTGTGATCTGCAAAAAGATTTCTCTACTGAGAAAATTTTGTCTTGACAAGGGTTGAATTTCCTTGCCTATAAACTCCCTTAGGGTGTTTCTCTTAGGATTAACGTGAGAGTTGAGACAAGAAGAAAACTCAAAGCTTCATTGGCAAGAAAAAGATCTTACAATTGAAAGTAAGAGCTGAGAGTGGATGGACAGAGAAGCCTTTGAAAATTAGCACACACAAGGTGTGACAATGCCTCTGTCTGAAGAGTAAGAAAAGAGAGACAGGGAAACCTCAGAGCTACAGCTATGGAGGCTCTGAAAAGCTCCAGCAAACCAAGAAGAAAGGGCTGATGCACCAATTCCCATAAGGAAATAGTAAAGTCTGGGAGTGGAAACAGTGGCAAAAAGGTCAAAATATGGAAAGGTTTTAACATGAGAGAAAGCTGATAGCACCACCAAGTGAAATGGTTAGGGGCTAAGTCTAAGAAAGAGAAAACCTAGAGCTCTAGTTGTAATAGGGCTACAAAGGGAGAGCTAAAATAAAGAGGGCAGAGGGGAGGGTTGGCAAAAGAATTAGTAAATCCCCTGAAAATTTTCTCAGCTTGGCCTTGTCTGGGAATATGGATATAAAGCACAGCATGTGCCTAGGTTAGGATTTGGATAATGATATCCTTAGGGTTAGGGGAAAGACAAACCCTAGAGCTCCTGTTGGACTTTGGCTGCAAATAGGCTGAAAAAGTGAGGGCAAAGCTGTAAAAGGAATCGTCTTCTGTGAGAACTTGTTGATCTGAGTCAGGGCACTGGGTCTTGAACAAAGGCTCAGCTAAGGCCAGGATTGGTGTTTGGGGTTAGGGAAAGGGACAGAGCCTACAGCAGTACTTAGAAAAAGACTGCAAAGGGGATGGCAAAACAAGGCTGAAAAAGAATTGCTCCCTCAAGACTTGGTCCTCCCTGTTGTGGCACTGGGCATTGAGCTAGGGTTCAGCCAAGGAGAAGGTTTCAGGCAAGGAAGAGGGTTAGGGCCATGAAAGAGAGAAGACCTACAGTTGTAACTGGGGTGAGATTGCAAAGGGGCTGCCCAGAAAGGTATAGATTTTGGAAGGAATTTTCCCCTTACAACTCGATGTGGTGATAGGGACAAGACCCAGGGTTAGGGTTAAGGTTCAAGCTAGAAAATAGGCAAAGCCTTGAGCTGCACTTGCAGTGGCTCTGCAGAGATGCTGGCAATGAGAGGTGTATGCTGCACAAAACTTTCTCCTTAGAGAATTTATTCATCTGGGTCATGGCATCAGGTCTTGGCATAGGATTCATCTTAACTTGGATGGTTTAGTTTTATGGTTGGTCTCCTCCCTAGCCACAATCCTAGAATCAGCTGAGCCTTTGTCATAGATACCTGAGATGAAAAAGTTCTCTGGAACAACAATTTTGTCAGCCCATACCTTCCTTTGGTAGCCCCAATGCATCACTCCAACCACAGCAACAGTCTTTCTCTCTTTCCTAATCACAGCCCTAAGGTTAGGTCTTGCCTGGATTCTGTCCCAACCCTACTGAGCCAGGGTCCAGGTGAACAGATTCCCAGAGGACAATTCTTTTTGCAGCCTATCCCTTCCTTGGGCACTCCCTTACAGCTGCACTCCAACTGTGGTTTTCTCCCTTTCCAAACACCTGATCTTGGCCAAGTTTGTCTTCACTGAGCTGTACCCCAAAACCCAGATGAAAAAGCTTTCTGGGGCAATTCTTTCTGCAGCCTATACCTTTCCTGTCCCTTTGAAGCTCCCCTTCAGCTGCATTTCTCCTATTATTTTCTCTTGATCCCTAAGAATCCCAAGTGATAAGTTGACTGCTCTGGTCCTAGTTTTTTCTCCTATCAGAGACTTCATATTCCAAGAGGAAAATTCAAATATCAGCTGTTCCTTTTCTTAGTGGATTTGCCAGTGTCCTAAACACAGCTATCCCACAGTTTCTCTTTTATCTAGCTGCAATTTTATTCCTAAATATCACCCCAAATGTAAAATAAGTCTGGGTACTGCCCTTCATTTTACCCAGAAAAGGATTTACTCCAGGGGGAAATCTAGCCTACAGGTTTGGTTTTTTTCAGACAGCCCTTCTTCTGCACCACTCAAGCTGTAGCTCTAGGCTTTTTCTCTCAATCATTAGAGTTGTAAAAGAAAGTGAGTGGTGCAAAAATAATTGTTTCCTTAGTAATTTTTCATCTTCACTGGCATTTTTTTTTCCTAAGGTTCATTTCAGGGTTTGGGTTAAGTTTATTTTTGGCTGAAAGTCCACAGCTAAGTTTGATCCCATCTGGACAGCAGCTGACAAAGAAACCCATGGGCAAACTCTAATATTCTCCTTGGAAGAACAGTGAACCTTGGCATGGAGCTCTGTCTTTGGCTTATGCATCAGCCAAGCATTTATGTTAGTACCAGAGAAGGTTTAGAGACAAAGAGAAATTGGAGATGAAGTTGCAGTGGGGCTGCAATGCACCATCCACTGTTAAGTAAGAGCTTAGGACTGCAAATCTAGCACACATGACATAGCTTATATTTGAGACAACATAAATATGCATGGATAATCTTCCATAAACAAATTGTGGATGACTGAACAATGTTAGCCTGAACATGCCTCTTTAGGAGATCTTTTGTAATAAAACCCTCCTTTCTCAGGGAGATGCTTATGCCTTAGGCTCTCTGCACTAAGAACCAGAATATAATTTTCATAACTTGAGTGAGCTCAAATTCTGTTTTTTAGTTTAGTTCATTAAGGGAGACTCACATCCAAATATGACCAAAGAGGTTAGTGAATTCACACTGGGACTTGATGGGGACCTACCTCACCTTCTTGTCTCAATATGAGCAAACCAGTGTAAGTGAAATAAAGAGCTTCTCTTAAAGGTTCTGACACAAATAAAGATGGTTATGGCAGTAATGGTTATGGGAATAATCTTAACAGTATTGCAGTGACAGCTCATATTTGGTTTGCTTCTTTGGACTACTTTCCATGAAGCTGACCCAGTTTATGCCTGTGTTGCTTCTGCTTTCCTGAGCATAGCATTCATTTATCAAGGGAGAATTCAGACCACCCTTTTGCATTCTGCATCAGGCATTACTTGAAATCCTCTCCCACACTCTGCATTGCAATCTGTAGAGCTTTAAAGCCACATTTTGAGTAAAGTATAGGAGCTCATATATGAAATGACTGTCGTTCACCTCCACATTTAACCTATTCTCATTGCTATTTGAATAGATGTGTATGCAAAATGTTGAACATCTTTATATTCAGCACTGTACATATTCAAAGGGAAGCCTAATGTATATGCACTGTGCTTCACATACAAAATAAATCCTATAGAACAGAACAGCATCACTGGGCACATCATTAATTATTGCAATGAAAATATTACAGAAGAAGAAAATATGATAGAGCAGCATTCAGCTAGATGGTTTTGAAGACTGAGGCAAATGTAGGTATGTGGTCTTTTGAAGAGTTCCTCAGATAGTTTGCTTGTGGCCCAGAGCATAAGACTGAGGCAAATGTAGGTATGTGGTATATATTGTTCATCCTGCATAAGAATTCTGAGGATTCTAGTCTGTAAATCGATGCACACCCTGCCATGTGCTTATCACAAAAAAAAAAAAAAAAAGAATCACAATGGAAAGTCTAAAAAGATGTCAGCACCTGGGAAAAAGTATCTGCTCCATTTTCAAGTCCTTGCCTGTTTGGTATTAATGAGAAGTACACCTACCTCCTGAGACAAATGACATTTTTAAGGATAAATATGAGTTTCAGCAGCAGCTATATTTCATCTTTTATAGGTTACAGAGAGTAACTTTCTATTTACACAGATGTGGAGATAGGTGAGCAGGAGTGCTAGATGAGGGTAAACAAAGGTTAACAGATTTTGCTCACATATCAAGCTCACTCCCTTCTCAGTGCCCATTCTGGAACATCTAGAAAGTAAAATTAATCCTCTGTTTCAATTTAGGTGGCTCCATGTGTGTGTGTGTACACATACAGAGAATGATTTGGACTGGTGTTCTATCTATAGTTCTGTGTAGCATTGCAGCACCAGATTGCTACCAAGAGTTCAGCTTTGGAGCTGAACTCATTGCACCCAGAGATCCAGTTGTCCATGCCTAAGGCAACATCTCTACAAACACTCTACAGAAGTAGTTTAACCACTATGCAGTATCACTGGAAACAACTCAAAAGAGATTTACCCAAGTAGTGTGTGGTCACGTTCACACTATATCAGGGCACAGACTTGTCCATGTACTTGCCCTATGGCAACTGGGCTATAATTAGAGCTGTAGCTGATGGATTAAAAGAGATCCTGCGACACTCAAATTCCTGGTATGGGTGAAAGGGAACATAACATATAAATGAAATTATGAATATATTTTTTTCTCCAATTAAAGTTTTAGTAGTCTGTCTGAATTAGATAATTAATTGTCACAGTCCTCAGAGCATCAATAGGGTTTTAATTGCTTTGACCTCCACCTATGCCCAATGGTCCAGGATCTGCAGTTAAACTCTTTGCCTGAATTATCCTGTAAGTATGTTTGAGCTCAGCTCTGTCCCTAGCTTAGTTTTGCTTGTTGCTTTGTGTACCTCAGACCACCACTAGACTGCAATAAAAATCACCATCCCTACAATTCTTGGGCCTATGCTTCTGTAGAGATGAATGCTGTCCCTCTGCACATTGTTGTTCCCAGTTTAATCCTTCTTGTGGAGCAGCAAATAATCTTAACCCTCTACATATTCCTCTTTCTTAGAGGAGATTAATAGCCACTACCCTAATCTGATGTCAGGACATGACTATGACTTATATTGTACAAGAAACAGTCCACAGACATTCTCTAAGCCTCCTTCACTTCCTGTACACTTAAACAAGGACAGCTAGAAAAGCCTCTGAGTATTAGTTTTTGTAGTAAAAGAAACTTGTATAGATACACTCACAGATATACTCATAGATATACTGACAAGGCATCATCTACTACGGTATAACATCAGTTGCCCAGGGAGGCTGTGGATGTCCCAACCCTGGCAGTGTTCACAGCCAGGTTGGATGAGCCTTGAGCAACCTGCTCTGGTGGGAGGTGTCCCTGCCTAGGGCAGGGGTTGGGACTAGATGATCTGTAAAGTCCATTCCAACCCCCAAAAATTCCATGATTCTATGATTCTAGTTATCTGTTTATGAGTGGTTTTCCATTGCTATATTACTGGTTAATAGCACTTTTCATTTAACACTCATCAAGTTCTGTGCACATCTGTAGGAAAGTCCAGACCTGTAGGGCTGTGACTACAGAACCAAATTAAGCATCCATGATTTTAAATTATGATCTATAAGGTCCATTCCAACCTCATAAGCATCCATGAATTTAAATTATGATCTATGAGGTCCATTACAACCTCTAAAATTCTACAATTCTATGATAAGCAGCCAAGGAAGAGCCAGGTCACAACTTACCTTCTATGACAACAGCAAAAATGCACATTTTCTACCCAAGCATTTTGTTTCAGGCTGGAGTGGCTGAGCACCCTGTGCTACTCTCCATCTGTGTGTCAAGCTTCAGTAAGGAACTGCACTATTGTGAAAGCTCTGTCAACACGCTGATATGAATTCCTTCAACATTTGTATGTTAAGTACATGACTAACTTTTGTAGGATGAAAATAAAGAGCACGAAGAGAAAAGAATAAGTGCTTTAAGGAAGACTAGTCTACAATGGTTATCGACTGAGACATGTTTGAAATCAGCAGTTTATCAAAAACATCTAATATTCACTCACAGATGCTGCCACCTAGAGTCTAGCATTATGACACAGAGAATACAAGGATAGTAGAGTAACTTTCAAGCAAAAATATTATATATGTGTGGAACTGTTGGTATTTGGGGGAGTATGTGGCAGAAAAAGGTGAAAGAGCAGACATGAAAGCAGAAGGTAATCTTAAACTGGAATTTTGCAAGTGTCTTCATTCTGTAATGGTCAAAATCAGATTTACACAGAATCATAAAATCATAGAATTTCAGGGGTTGGAATGGACCTTAGAGATAATCCAGTCCCAACCCCCTGCCATGGGCAGGGACATCTCCCACCAGAGCAGGGTGCTCAAGGCTCATCCAACCTGGCTGTGAACACTGCCAGGGTTGGGGCAGCCACAGCCTCCCTGGGCAACCTGGGACAGTGTCTCACCACCCTCACAGGGAAAAATGTCTTCCCAATATCAAACCTAAATTTCCCCTCCTTCAATTTGTGCCCATTGCCCTTTGTCCTGTCACTGCAGCTCCTAACAAAGAGTCCCTCTCCAGCTTCCCTGGAGCCCCTTCAGACCCTGGAAGGTGCTCTGAGCTCTCCACACAACCTTCTCTTCTCCAGGCTCAACAGCCCCAACTCCCTCAGCCTGTCTTCATAGTGGAGATGCTCTAGTCCCCTCATCAACTTCATGACCTGCTCTGTACTTGCTCCAACAATCCCATGTCCTTCTTACATTGAGGGCACCAGACCTGTGTGCAGTATTCCAGGTGGGTCTCACGAGAGCAGAATCAGAGGGGGAGAATCACCTCCTTCGACCTGCTGCTCACACTCCTGTGGATGCAGCCCTAGAGATGATTTCTGATTCCAGATGGTTTTGTTCGTTTCTAGTTCCAGAAAGGTGGAACAGTGGAACTTAGCATGGGAAAGCAAATTGGAGCTGCTATTTTGTACATTTATCAGAATACTTTAAAATTATATTTATTTCCAGTTCAATTTTCAGGTCTGAAAAATAATGGTCAGCAGAATAAAAGATGTTCTAGCTGAGCAGCCTTGCCTTCAATTTTGATGAAAAAGCCTGCCAGTACTCAAACAAAAAAAAGTCTTAAAGAAAGCATATTTAAATTTGCTCTCCATCAGAACATATGAGAAGACACACTATTCCCATGGGGCAGCCTAACTGGAAATCCAAGGCAGCCTGGAAAATGAGCTATCCTGCTATGTTTTAGAAATTGCAAACAGCAGCAACCCAGTTTCTCAGCTAACCTGAAGGACCTGGCAGCATTTGCTACAAGATGCCTAATTCAGTGCCTGGACTCTCACACTGTGTGCAATTTGTTTAGAAATGAACTACAAACCTGGATCTCAATTTGCTCAACAGGATATCGTTTGATTAAATGTGTCCGGATGAATTTGTAATGGGATTATAGATTTCAATTAGGAGTAAGCAACAATCATTACAAGGCAATACTTTTTCATGCATGCTTTAACAAGTAGAATTGGGGCAAGAAACTAGAGTATGATGGAAATGTCTCTCATTTCTTTCTCCCCTCCACAACATTTTTACTGCTTCTTCATGCTCAAGTACTGCTTTATTCCAAGATCACCTTATCTTTCTCTTTGCTGGCCTGTTGTAAAATTGATGGTTTCTAGTTCCACTGAGCTCTGAACATGGTCATGCTCCCAGTAACAGGCTGATGTGCATCTCTTCTGCCTGCTAGTGAATGACAGTGAATAGTTCTTTACTATGTTTGATTGCTGATCCAGGAGAGTTAAGCCAATTTTTTTACATGTTGTACTGCTTAACTGCTTACTAACCACTACTCTTTTACCTTGTCCTCTGTCTGTGCTGCATTGTGGAGAACAGGCTTGAGAAGACTGTGTCTGTTCAGTGAGCATCACGATCCTTACAGCTGGTGGCAGCTGAAGAAGAGCCAATTTCCAATACCTCCTGCTCAATAGGTGACTAAGCCTCATAACTACTTTGTCAGGCTGCATCTGAAAGAGTCAATACCACACACTAAGATTCTCTCTTCTCCAGGAAGTTTTACTGTGCGTAGTTCTGGAGCCCCCAAGATAAGAAGGACATGGAACTGTTGGAGCAAGTCCAGAGGAGGCCACAAAGTTGCTAAGAGCACTGGAGCATCTCCCCTATGAGGAAAGGCTGAGGGAGTTGGGGCTGCTCAGCCTGGAGAAGAGAAGGTTGTGTGGAGACCTCATAGCAACTTCTCAATATCTGAAGGGCCTACAAGGCGCTATAGAGGGCCTCTGTGTTAGGGGCTGCAGTGATAGTACAAGGGGCAATGGGTACAAATTGAAAGAGGGGAAATTTAGGCTAGATACTAGGATAAGTCCAGTGAAGGTGGAGAGACACTGGCACACTGCTGTGTTTTCTTTGGAAAGACAACTAATACATTATGTAGTGAGGACATTTCATGTATATGCACTCCTCCACCCTACCCTCAAGGAAAGAGCTTCACTGCCCAAGTGGCTAGAAAAGCAGAGGCAAATCCCACTCTGGGTTTCCAGAGCCTCAGTAAGTCTACACCTGTAAGACTGTGTTTAATGTGGGCACACATATTCATATTTAAACTAACTACATAAAGGACATGTTTTCTTAATATGCCCTTATTAAAGCATTTTCATTGCTCTTTACCATCTATGCCAGCTACTTGCAAGGATGACAATATTTTAGCACAGTTGCTCTTTCCTTATATCCATATTTCTTTTAATTCTTTATTCAACAGAAAACTGAAGAACAAGAGAACAATGTTAGTGTCTTCTGGGCTTGCCAGAAGGGGAAATGAGTAGATCTGCATAATATTCCCGATAAGCACTCTGTAAAGAACTGAAATAGAAAATAGAAAAGAAGGAGGACCACCTTTCTGCTCTAGGCCAGCTGTGCCTCTTCAAAACTCACAGCTTTACTACTGCTGACAATGCAGAACGAACAGGGAACAAACAGCACTTGCATATAGAGCATCACTTATACATCTTGGATAACTGCGTGATCCATAACAATGTCATCTTGGCCTGTTATCAGGAACAGTATGGCAGCAGGACTAGAGCAGTGATCACCCCCCTGTACTCAGCACTGGGGAGGTCACACCTCAGTGCTGTGTTCAGTTTTGGGCACTCACTGCTAAAAGGCCATTGAGGCACTGGAGTGAGTCCAGCCAAGGGTAACAAGGGCAGAAAAGGTCTGGAAAACATGTTGTATGAGGAAGGGCTGAGGGA
>NW_008687768.1:16137-20774 GCF_000695815.1 Acanthisitta chloris
ACGGGCCTGGGAGAGAGGTGGGGGATGTCTCTCCTGCCATAGCTGCAGGGAGAGGATAGAGGGAATAGCCTTGAGCTGAGATGTTAGGAGAAATGTTTTTCCTGTTGGGTGTTCAGGCACTGGAATAGATTGCCCAGGGAGGTGGTGGAGTCACCATCCCTGGAAATGTTTAAGAGGTGTCTGGATCTGATGCTGGAGGATATGGTTTAGGGGTTCCAGCAGAGTGGCAGGTTAATGTTTGGACTTGATGTTCCTACAGGTTTCCTCCAACCTTGATGATTCTAATTCAGTCCCACTGGGAGGCATCGACAAAAGACACCATTGCAGGAATCACAAATTCTGACTTTTGATCCAAAGGAACTTCCATGACAGATCTTGCATTTTAAAAGATCTCTTCTCTGGGGAGGTAAATCTTTTTAATCATACAGATTAATGTATGATTTTGCCCAACACATGTGGTCTCAGATTTCCCTTTGTATTCCTTTTATACAATGTCAGTCCATTTGATTTGGCAGTCTTACTACTCATGTCTGAAGTCACTCTACTAAGGCAGCTGCTTAGCCGTGGAAAACATAAGAAAAATAAAAACAGCAAACAAAATCCCAGAAGGGAATAGGTTCATTACCTCAGGGATGTTTCATTTTACATAAATAAGCAGTGCAATTTAGATTCATAGACTAGGAGAATCCAAGCTTTGGCTCCAATTTCCAGATGTTACTTCATGCAGAAAAACAAACATTTTAAGTGGATAACACTTTATATTTCAGAACTAACTTATAAATTTATAAATGGTGTCAACTTTCCTCTACTTTCAATCAGTCTTCACTATTGTGAATTTATTTCCTATGAGACAGATCTTTGAGTTTCTGAAATGTTTGGGAATGAAAAATTCTGCTATCAGGGTTAAGCTGCAGCTGCTCAAATTCATTGGTATCTATTTCATAGCATTTTTTTTCTGTGCAAAGTCCGGGAGTAAAATAGAGGAACTAATTTGTAAACCATCCAAGATGTTATCAGTTCAATGGTTATAAACTTTTACTTGGATTTCTGTACACTCTACTTTCCAATCCTTTGCAAGATTATTGCCTCAGCTACCTGCAAGCTGCATTCTTACCATGTAAACCACACACCTCACAGCCCATTGCAGAATAACCAGAGATTTATAAAAGCATCTTTAATCCATTGGCACACAAATTTTCCTTCATTAGGTATTTTATGCTTCATGCCATACTTTGGAGGCAATACCAAAAAAAACAGTAGTAACATCTACCGTCTGTAAGCTAAATCTGAGAGTTCAATGTCAGTGCAGACTTGATGAAAAGCCCAGGAGCTTGTTGGCACATTCTTAGCAGTGCACGTTCCAATTACGAAAGGGAAGATTAATATCATCAACTTCAGTCAGCTGAAAGTTAGTTGACTGCTTCAAAACGAGTAACCTTAAGCCCTATATGTATGAAGAGAATGAATGAGGTACCTCCAGAGGGTAATTCATCTTATCCTAAATCTGGTGTTTTAAACAAGATGAATCTCTCCCGGCAGACACTTGATTCATTTCACTGACTACAAAACTCGGAGTTTAAATTTATACGACTTCCAAGATTATAAGTCAGATAGGATGAAGGTTGCATAAAACCTCTACTGTGTGAACTCTGTTATCAGACATCTACATAGGCATTTTCAGTGGGAATATATGTCCAGAAACTCTCAGATAAGCAGGTTCTATATTGACAGGCAGCTTCTGAGTCCAAATCTTTCAGAATCCATCACAGTCATAGAATCATAGAATCATAGACTTTAAGGGTTGGAATGGACCTTACAGATCATATAGATCCAACCCCTGCCCTGGGCAGGGACACCTCCCACCAGAGCAGGTTGCTTAAGGCTCATCCAGCCTGGCCTTGAACACTGCCAGGGTTGGAGCAGCCACAGCCTCCCTGGGCAACCTGTGCCAGTATCTCACCACCCTTAGAGTAAAAATCTTTTTTCTCACATCTCACCTTGACTTTCCCTCCTTCAGTTTGAACCCATTGCTCCTTGTCCTATCATTGCAGCTCCTAACAAAGAGTCCCTCTCCAGCTCCTTGTAGCCCCTTCAGATATTGAAAAGTCATTATGTAGCCAGTAGTTACTAGTATCTAAAGACATTTTATTATGTGATCTATCCAGCCAATGAAAGGACAAACCTCTACCCTAAGAACTTGCAATCTAGAAACATGACAAGGCATAGCAGATGGAGACTGGTTGCAACAGAGGAAGCAGAGTGAAACCATGACACATCTTTATGACATCAAGTGCTCTCTGCACACCAGCAATCTATGAAGTTCTGTAAGAAACCATCATTTCTATGAAAAATTCTTAGTTCCCAAACTGATACAAAAGATTTTTCCCTATTTGAAAGTAAATTTTAAAAACCCATCTCAGAAACAGTGCTAAACAGACTGGTTTTCTTTAAATTGTTGATTGTATCTAGATTGTACCAGAAAATCCACTGATCTTGACATGATTTCCCAGTCCAGAGCAACGGGATAAGTAAGATGAATGAATTAATTCTATGATATTTTCCCTCCTTTTTCTTTTTGGCTTTTAATCCTCCTATTACCCTCCAGCAGCAGTTTCCTCTGTGCTCTTTCATTAGACTGACCTTATATTAAGATATGATGACTTGTGTAAAAAAGGAAAGAGTCAACCACATGATACCCAAAATACCGAGACAACGTGACATGTGGAGAAAAGGGAAAAGGACAATCTCTCCAAATTGATTTTCTGACATTTAGAGTTTATATCAGTCCTGAAAAAAAAATGCAATAATAAATACATTGTACAGAATACCAAAATCTAAAGGATTTTTTTCTACCTAAATATCTGACTCTTTAACTTCAGTCATTATCATTTGAGCACTTAGGAAGATTTTTTTTACTCAAACCTAAGTTTTGAAGGTGCACAGGAAGATTTTTTTTTTCTCAAAGCTAATATTTGCAGATGCACATTTAGCAGAAGGTTTGGTTTGGTTTGGTTTTTTTGCTGTGTTGTTTCTAATGGAAGGATGAATTTGCTTCTCAGCATGCACTGGCATTTCATAAAGATCCATCTGAAAGATACTGGATTTTTTTATCCTAGCACATCTGTGCTATTTGCAGTGTGTGCAACATGAAGGCATCCTCAAACAAAAGGGCACAGAATTGAATGGATTCATATGTTGAGCTAAAATTGAACACAGTTGTTCTTCTTGAGCATGCCTAGAATTTCAGAGAGTTGGTGCAGAACTAAGTTGTTTGCCTCAGAACTCACATCTTGAGATAGTTGCAGAACCTCATTATTCTGGAGTTTTGCACCAAATTTGTCTCTAACTTAATTATAGCTTTTCCCTATCACTTTTTTGCCTTCTGATTAAATACTCAGTTATGTTTCAGACTTTAAAAATCAGGCAAGACAGATCCTTCTTGTAAAACAGACCTTCCATTCGATTGTCCTCATAAACTGAACCTGCAGCTTTTACAGGGTTTTTCTCCTTGTAATTTGGACACTTTGACTTGTACATGATTCTCATAACCACAGTATTTCACTGTGGCATTACCACTCCCATCTTTACCAGAATTATCTTACCCTAAGCATCCTTGCATCATACTTTTCACAAATGTTATACCTTTTTGGCCGCACTGATTCTGTAATAACCAATTCAACTGAAGTGCTACAGTGGCACAAACACTAATGCTCATTAACTAAGTCAGTCTGGAAATCAGATGAAATCATCTTGATAGACACCAAAACAGCTTCCCAGATGGAAGAGAGCATGAGGGAACAACCCAATTA
This sequence comes from Acanthisitta chloris, assembly GCF_000695815.1. NCBI lineage: Eukaryota > Metazoa > Chordata > Aves > Passeriformes > Acanthisittidae > Acanthisitta > Acanthisitta chloris. The sequence continues at coordinate 19,947 of NW_008687768.1, forward strand.
CTACTCATACTTTGAAATGAGGAACATGTGGTCACCTGTGAAGTGATATGAGAAAAGTGATCCAAAGTTCCTATTCACATTCAGGGCTGAAAGGAGCCCAAGGAGGATGGGACAGAAAGAGAAACTGCAGTCAAAAGCCTCCTCTATAGTGGTGATGGAAACCACATGGTTCAAAGGGGCAATTTCAGGGGCCAAAAGGTGACAGAGAGACAGGCAGGCTTGAAACCTGGTTCCTTCCTTCCCATTAAAAATTCCCCTCTGTGTGAAATACAGAACACTGTACCTGTATGAAATACTCTTCCATTTTATGGCAATGAACTTCCAGCACCTTTAGTACTTGCACCCACACTGTGCCCTGAGCTAGCACCTCTACTGATGTTCAAGTGCCTGTCAAGAACATGTAAAATCTCAGTTCTCTGCTTTAGGATAGGATCCATGACAGCTCAACTGCAACATAAGTCTGATACCGAGGAAGCATCACACAATTTGGAAATATACCACTGTGGAAAAACGGCATTCTGGGGATAAAAACATCTGGTTTAGTTTTAATTTGCATATTTGTCATTATTTTATTCTGAAATTATATTAAAAATAAATCTGTACTTTCTGTCTTTAAGAGGTTTTATTTTCTTTCTCTGGTCTTAATAGCTACTTAAATCTTTACTTGGCACTGGATTTTGAGAGCTGCTGTTGATAGAAGCCTTCAAAGTTTCTCTGTTGCCTTTAAGAGTATGAATGCTTGTTTATTTATGCAACAGCATATATTTTGTGTTGTTTGCAATATTTTACAAGGACTTCTGGCTCACTATGAATAAAAATTTTACACAC
>NW_008687768.1:20795-22442 GCF_000695815.1 Acanthisitta chloris
CTTAGTGTATCACAGTAATATACACTTGATGTTTGCAGCATCTTACTATGACATTCTATCCTATTACTGACAAATTGGTCTTTTATTTAGCACTAATCAAAATATTCAGTTGAATGGCAAAATAAGGGTATTTACAGTGCCTTTTGTTCTTTTCAATTTGTTCTACAAATACAGACACAAATATTTGATTTTTAACTGGACATATGGCTGAAAACCTGCAGGAATACATGTCTCTTCCCCTGAATTATGTTCCAAGATCAGGTGAAACAAATGGTTACTCTAAATTCTGCATATTATGTGTAACTATAGATCCATTTCTTTTCCTCAGAAAAGATCAAAAGGGGTTTTGTCCAACACGATGTGGGAATTTGCTCATTTAAACACTCCAGTACATTTCGTCTCTTAATCCAAACAGAGAAAACAACCTTGCCAAACATGGATATAAACTGAACTTAATGCTTTAAAGCTTAGAGAAATTCATTAGCACTGTGCATGTATTAACAAAAACAAAAGAGGTACTTAACACAGTAAAAAAACCCCTGGTATCTATGAATATAACTTTGTGAAAACATGTCTGAAACACATGGCTGAGGAAAAATGCATGAAGTTCAATGAGGCAAAGTGCTGGTCCTGCACTTGGGACACAACAAGCCCATGCAGCTCCAGGCTGGGCGAGGAGTGGCTTGAGCATTGAGGTTTTCAAGCTGAGACTGGATGTGGCACTTAGTGCCATGGTCTAGTGACCACAGTAGGGTTGGGCTTGATCTTGGAGGTCTCTTCTAACCAGGCTGATTCTGTGATTCTATGATTCTATGATTCTATGATGAGTGCTCCAGCAGGTTCAGAGTCCTACTACCCCATCAACTGAACTTGGCAAAATACAACAACGGCACTGAGTATTTCCCTTGACAAACTCAAGAGAAATTAAAAAGCAAGCAAGCTGCATTCTAACAACACAATGAAACAGTGACATTGCCTGGCTTTGATGGCTTGTTGTAGGGCAAATCCCTTTTACAGCCTTAACAGCGATGGAGCCAGGAAGGATTCCTTAACCCCTAACAGTGGGAACACACATGTTTTGCTCTGCTTTAGGCTGAATATTAGGAAGATATTTTTTCCAGAGAGAGTGCTCAGACATTGGAATGTGCTGCCCAGGGAGGTGGTGGATTCCCCATCCCTGGAGGTTTTCAAGCTGAGAGGGCAAATCCCTTTTACAGCCTTAACAGCGATGGAGCCAGGAAGGATTCCTTAACCCCTAACAGTGGGAACACACATGTTTTGCTCTGCTTTAGGCTGAATATTAGGAAGATATTTTTTCCAGAGAGAGTGCTCAGACATTGGAATGTGCTGCCCAGGGAGGTGGTGGATTCCCCATCCCTGGAGGTTTTCAAGCTGAGACTGGATGTGGCACTTAGTGCCATGGGCTAGTGACCACGGTAGGGTAGGATTGATCATCTTGGAGATCTTTTCCAACTCGGTTGATTCTGTGGTTCTGTGGTTTGTTTGCCGCGCCCGCCCGCAGTGCCTGCAGGAGCAGTGTCGATGGGGCGGTGTCGGCAGAGGTGCGGTACATTCCTCCGGCCATAGGGCGGCGCTGCAGGCGGCGCAGTGCGGGTGGGGGCGCAGTGTCTGTTCGGGTGCAGTACA
>NW_008687769.1:0-25982 GCF_000695815.1 Acanthisitta chloris
ACCTCGCGGCACCCGCGGGCCGGTGACTTCGGCAGCTCCGCACAGGAGGATTTCCCCTCGATTTCGGGGGTCACTTCGCTGAGAAACGCGAGGCGATGTCCTCCTCTGGGCGAGTTCTGAGCTTAGGAAAGACCGTGAATGTGAAGCTGGGGTCGCCCGGTCTCGTATGTAGAACTCATCTCAGTGATTTTTTTTCTTCCTTGTCCCCTCACCCCTTCCTCCCCACTTAACACCCCATCGGTCTCGTTAATACCTCTTCAAGATGTAGAGCTCAAGTAGGTAAATGTCCCTGATACGGAGCTCTGATGGACACAGTTAGTGTTGCTCCTGTCGTGAGCTGCTCATTAAAAAATACCTGTAAGTGACTGTGCATGCTAATTAAGTGCATTTCAGCCACTCGATTCAATGATGCTTTTTCTGCGAGGTGAGGAGCTAAATATTAGAAGCATGTTTAATAAGCAGGTAGCTGCGAATTGTAGTCTTTACTGCTGAGACCTTTTTCTCGAGCACAGTGCTGAGCCCTAAAGTGCCTCGCTACAAAGCATTATCCGAAAAACAAACTGTCCTACCAGCTACAGCATTGCAGTGGTGGCTATAGTAATGCAGCTGTTAGAATTGTGTTAGTAACAGTTATGATGTATATGACACAGGACACTTGGATATGTATCTAAGCATTTATGGTAGAGTCAATCTTCATTCACAAAAAATTTACTTGTGTCAGTGCTTTACAAAGCTATTGAACTGCACTAATTACACTAGTATGTGTCTGAATTGAATTGCTTCATTGCTCTGCCTTGAGCTAGGTGCTTTGTTTGGATTATTTTTAGAATATTAGGCTAATAACCATTTGGTAGAACTAGGCAGTTTGTTTTAAATGTGATAAGTTGCTGTCAATTTCTTGGAGCTCTTAAACTTCTTTAATGCTTTGGTTGAAGGTTCTAGTTATGCAGATTTAATACAGTCTATTTGGATGTAATTTTGAATGTGTGTCCTAGAAATGAATGTATTGAAAAACAATTGCTATACTTCACCTGTTGCCAGATGCATTATTTCTTAAATACTACACCAGAGAATGCCTGTTCTTTGTTGGAAGGCAAAGTCCAACACTGATAGAGGCTTGAGTCTCAGATCTGTCTCTTAAACTGAAAAAGTATGTTGCTTTCTGTGGCAGAATTTCCTGCTCATAATTTCTGCAACTAATTTCATATCAGTGAAAATTAACCCCAGTCAGTGGAGTTAAGTGGGGGCTGTGTGCAAGTGTTGTTATTAGTCAACATTAAGTTTTTGGAATAGCTATAAGGGTTTGGAAAACAACTTTGGGAGAAAACTACATCTTTCATGGTATGTACTCAAATATCAAAGAAAATAGTGTTTGTTATGAAGTTTGCTGTTTCGGTTTTTTGTTTGTTTGCCTTTTTTATTTATTTTGACAGGGTTTTGTCTTTTTGTTAGTTTTGTGGTGAGGTGGTTTTTTTGTTGTGTTTTGTTTTTTTAAACGTGTCACTTCTGCTATGCTTTTATTGGAAGCTTAGGGGAGGATTTTTGAGGTCTTGGAGTGGTTCTTATGTCATACATTCATGCTTTAAATCTTGACCAGATTCAGCTTAACTCTGTTCTGTTTCCTCTTTCTTTCCTACCTACTCCTAATACTTTCACTCTGGGTTAGCTCTTGTTCACTGTGTACCCACACAAACGTTTCTGCCCATCCAAGAGAAGCTAGTACAGGAGCAGTGATGATTTTGGGTGTCAATGCAGGATTGAAGTATGTATGTACCTGTTTTCTTAGACAATACTTACAACAATAATTATATATTTTTCTGTCAGATAGGTTTACATTTTTCGAAGTTTCTGTATCTTAAACATTACTAAAGCTAGTCCAGTATGTTTTTATTATAAATTTAATTAGGGATGCAGTCCACAGTTTTCTTTTCTTAAAAACCTCCTCTGTTTTTCCTGCCTCAAAACCCCAAATCAGCCTATTTCCCATCATCTTCATGAATGATTGATTTCAGGCTGTGTAATAAACATAACCTTTGAGCTTCAAATGTTAAAACAGATCTTTTTTTTTTGGTTTTTTTTCACTTCCTCTTCTGAGGAAATACCAGGGTGTCAACTTTACTGTGGGGTTTTTTTGACCTAAATTTCTCTTCTTGTGGGACAGCTGGATCTAGCAAATCAAATGTGCTTTGTGGTCTACGGTTTGGGCTTAAATACTTGTACACTGTAGGCAGACTAGGACACAAAAGGTAAAAATGCTTTTGGTATTGACCTTGAGAGAAAATGTCATCCTTTATGAAGTTCAGAACATTGTTGCTAATGTTCTGAATGGCAAATGGAACTGATAATCAGCCAGTGTCTGATACAAACCCCTTAACACATAAGGGGAGGAAAAGAATTACAAGTTTGGGTCTGAACTTCGCGTGAAGTAGGAAAGTTCTGAAAATTATAGTAGTGGAAAAAAGGGTTTAAATGATTAGGAGAAAAGGTCTAAAACGAGTAGGAGAGGGGAAAATTTTCAGTGTCCTATTTATAGGAGAATAAAAAACTTGAGGTGATTTAAGACACCGACAACAACAGTTCTCTGTACTTGGTCCTTCAATTTTCACATGTCCAGCTATTTAAATAAATAAATGCTTATAACTTCAGCCCTTGAAGCTGCATGTTCATAACAGAAGTGTGCTGTAAAGCCTGCTCGGGTTGTTTTGTCTCTAAGACACTTTTCTGTGTTGGAAGAATGTGTGTTATTCAGACAAATGTGTTAGCAGTAGTCTCTTTATTTCAAATATATCTTTTTTTTTAAGAAAGAGCAAGTCTACATTTCTCTTACTACTACAGATCCTCTTATGCCTGTGTCATGATAAATATTTGTGTAAATGCTTTTTCTTTTTCTGTTGAAGAATGGCTAAGGGAACAGGGGCACAGCTCCCAGAGAGCATTGTGCGAGCAAGAGTCGAGCAAAGGTCTATGGGAGCTTTGAGCATATAACTAAGAAGTAGGCCTCAGGCATTTAGCTTCTCAGCCTTAGAAGTTATTTTCTCAGCATAATGTTGCAGCCAAAGGACAAGCTATCTGGGAAAGCTCAGCAATGTTGCAAACCCAAGGATGAACTATTCCGGGAAAACAAAGAAGGATTCTCCAGAAAACAAAGACTTCTTCACCTCTGCAGCTGCAAGCAGACATAGTAAATAAATGTAACCTGTAGAGCTTAGGTAATGCTAACATGAATAATAAGTATAGTTGTCCTGCAAGCTAAGAAAGTATACAAATGTAACTTTCAGGGTTTAGGTAATGGTAAAGAGAACAATAAGCATAGTTGTTCATGCACTGTATAAAAGATGGACAATGGCTTACAAGAAACGAGTCTTGCTGGACACCATCGGGTGCGCATTTCTCCCGTCGATTTCCCACATTTTTCCTTTAAATCCAATTGCAATTTGGATATGTTTCTCTAATGTGGTTGAATGATTTTTAAGGTTGTGATCAAAGGGAAATATTTCTTGCATTTTGCTGTAAAACAAAACTATTTCAGACCTTTTATGTCATGTGGTGATCAGAGGTGAAATTGCAATATGAGGAAATTGTCTGCTAAAGCATTCTATTGGTTTCTAATAAATATGTTGTTTATTGCAGAAATATGATGTCTCAGTCAGATTTAGATCTAAAAGAGGCTGCTTTGAAAGAGGATTTGAAGTTTTACTTCATGAACCCATGTGAAAAATACAGAGCAAGACGTCAGATACCATGGAAACTAGCTTTGCAGATTTTGAAGATACTTATGGTTACTACACAGGTAATCCTTCCTCTATTTATACCTGTAGAAAGCATTAATGATGAGCAAGAGAAGCAGGTCTGTGGCTCTGGGCCTTTGCCATCCCTGGCTATTTGTTACTGACTTGAACTTCTCACTTCAATCCATAAAAAGCAAACACTCTGAAAGGTGTGTCAAGGGGGAAGAATAATTTAAATCACAAAAGCCTTCTGGAGGTTTTGGGGCAGTATTTAGCCAGGTATTATTTTGTTTTTTAACATAATACTTTAAAGCAAATTATTCTTCCCTCTAAATCCGGCACTGTCATTGGCCTTGTTGTCACAGTACTGCTTCCTGTTATGCTCTTAGATTATACTTTCAATGGTCTGTTTCAAAAGTAGTATTTCCTGACATCTAATTAGAAACTTGAAATATACATATTCAATGTAAAGTGCTGTAGTCTCTGATGGGATGGCTGGGCTACAGGAGTTGTGGATGTGCCCCTTGCCTCTGTCATCAAATAATGCATTTGAGCAGTCAGGTACTGTTTGATGCACTGGTATCACAGTGTAGTTGGTTATTTTCCAGTCCTCTAATAGATAGTGACTGGACCTGGAGGGACATATACATAGTAATTACTTTTTCTGAACCTTTGTAATGCAGGACTCTGACATCTGACAGTTTGCAAGAACAGCTAAATATACATGCTGAATTGCAGGATTCCAGGTTTGTGTTTGACTTGCCTGCTGGAATGAAGTGTAACCCTGCCTTAGGTATCCCTGTGTATTTTTGACTGTGGCAGGTTCTCTGGCCCCACTTGGCCAGGGGCTGGCCTCTGCTGCCACCATGCTGTGTCCAAATTCTGTTGGGGCTCTGTCCACAGGCAGGAGTTGGTCTGTCTAGGCAAAACTAACTGAAATAAGCAATTTACACTGGTTCTTTACTGGCAGTTGCACCTCAGATGAGGATTATTCCCCTCTCTTCAAAGATAAGGCAGTAAACTTTGTATGTGAACGATGGGACAAAATACAGCTTCACATGTCTTTGAAAAGGTTCAGTACTGTGATCTGTCCTCACCTACTGGGTTAAACTCTTGGGGAATCACTGAACATGCAATTTTTCTGTCTGCTGTCTCAGTCTCCCACTATCCTTTGTGAGCAGAAGGGGTGCTCTGCTGCTTGTCTTTCTAAGGCCACAAGGTTTTCTGAACTGCTGCTTAAGACTTTCCTTGGCAGCCCTAGGTTTTGCTCAGATGTCAGGCAGATAGTTGGCAAGAAAAGGAAAATAGAGTTTCTGAAGGAAAACATGATGCTGCTCTGCAGGGAGCTCTCAAGTGTGAGCTAATGGCAAATGGACAGGTTCAACAAGCATCTCTGCATTTCAGAGTGAAGGCAAGACCCTCAAAGGACAACCTAGGAATAAGTTAAGCTGCCTCCCAGCTGCTTCTGCCTGATGCTCATGACACCTGTGGCCTCTTCAGTGTGCTGCAGCAGCTGGGGTACCTGTGCCTGACTCAAAAGCACAAGAGGCTTCTGTCCCAGCATGGGGAATAAATTTGCTGAATGCTGTGCTGAAATCCTGTGGAGAGTCCCCCAAGGAAACCTAGCTCCATATGTTTTATTTCTCTGTATGGCAGCTGGAAGATCCCTGATTTTTCAGAGATACTAACTGGAGTGCTGCAGGTTTATTTGTAGCATTCAATTAGTGATTTTTGTGTGTGTATGTGTGTGTGTCATCTGAATATATAAATAGTTGATTCAAGACCTGGCTAAAAGTATGAAGATTCAATTCTTAACCTGAAAACTCTACATACCTGGCAGAGCTGACATTCCTTTTCTTTGTCCTGGCCATGACTTTGCAGTACAACCAAGCAGCCTTGCACTAAATAGGCCTGATGCATGTATTCTTTCCACATGGCTCAGATCTAAGCAATTAATTTCTAGATCAAAAGATGTTGTATTCCACTGAAGGGGAAAAAGTAGGTATACTTTCCAGTTTCCAGTGTTTTGAATGAAGGAATTTGGATGTGAGTGCAGCCTGCCTGTTTGCTCTGGGGAATTTCTAACTTCACAGTTCTTTTGCTTGCAGTTTCTCCTCTTGCTCTTCTTTACTTCTGTTAGATTCTTGTGGGGCTTGAAAATTCCATGCAGTAATGAGACAGGTTCACCTTTACTGCTAATAAGCATTTTAAACCAAGGGTGAAGCATTAGCTGTTTGGGGCTGGGGACATCCTCCTGCTGCTGTGCCTGTGCAGAAACTCTTGTTGCTTGGTTTTTTCAGCTTCTAGGCTCTGCTGATATATTTTCCTTAGTGGTGATGGGAACATCCATATGGTAGGGCAACACAAGTCTTCAGTAATAACTCTGCTGTCTGCAGGTGCTTCTTGTTACAGTCTTCTTAACAAGCACCTGGGTGAGACAGGTGAGGCATTTTCTTACTATAGGGTCCCACATAGGTTTGCTGTAATCCCTGTGCTGTGACAGAGGTAGGATAAAGGTGCAGGAATTTGTCCCATAGCGAAGCAGAGCATTTCAGGGGTAGCAGGCTGTGCTGTTAGTTTAGCTCACCTGCCATTTGCATCCTCCACGAAGGGTTTGGCAAAGTCCAGTTAGAGTTACTGGTCCACAATATGTAAAAGGTGGAAGCGATGTAGCTGCCTGTTCAGTTGTTGCACTCTGAAGTTTTGGAATCTGTAGGAGACTTAGATTTGTTTCTGTTACCCTTCATTTTGTAACCTTGACTTTAGTAGTCTTATGGTACTAGTGAACAGGTTCTTTTCTCCTGTTGCAGCAGAATTGCAGCACCAGGCACCTGTTTTGTATTTACTGTAATTGAAAGCTGTTTCCAAAATGCTGCTGCTTGACCAGTGTTCAGAATTCAAATGTGGTTTTTTTTCCTCTTGTCAGCTTGTTTTTTTTGGTTTGAGTAACCAGTTGGTGGTCTCATTCAAAGAGGAAAATGCTGTTGCTTTTAAACACCTATTCCTGAAAGGCTATTCTGGAGTTGATGAAGATGACTACAGCTGCAGTATATATACACAACAGGATGCTTATGATAGCATTTTTTATGTTATTAATCAGGTAAGTGTGCTTTTATAACTGTGTTAAAGCTGAAGCTATAGCTAGTAACTTCTGCTAAGGTTCTGGTTTTCTGTTTCCATTCTTGGATTTCAGTTGTGATATTTCAGGGAATCAGTGTAGGTGGGGTGTCCTGAAGTTTGTGTGTAGTTGTCTTGTGTTTTTGACTCTTGGAGATGAATCCAAACCAAAATTTTACTCAGGTAGTGTATAATACTAAAATCCAGAAAGTCTGAAAATCCAAGAACCAGGAAGTTTGAAAATCAGTCATCTTGCATTGAACTGGAACCTTGGTTTAGGTCTTACTTTGAAGACCTATGGGCCTGAATATACCTGTGCATGGTATTCAAAAAATTTGTGCTTGCAGCTACACTGAATTGCAGCTTTGTAATGATTGCCAGAGGCCTCAAAACAGGGAACACAGTACTGCCAGGAGTGTAGGGGCAGTCCCTTTGCAATTTTCAGAGGAAACTGACTAAATCTAGGATGAAAATTGAGTAAATACTTTTGTGTTTAATATTAATACATTCAGAAGTCATGAGATGAAAGACTGTGGAAAATGAAATGTCTCTTGTGTTTGGGGATGGTGATAAGCCCAGAAATGATTAAGACTGGATGAATGGAAAGTGGCTTTAAATCATCTTTAATTTTCACTGGTCTTGGGACATCAGTTCTGACACTTGGATTAAGGCAGTGTTGCCACTGTCAGCTGTGCTCAGCAGGGTCTGGGAGTTGTATGGGTGTGAAAGGCTAGACCTCATTTTAAACACCCCCTCATGTGGGGTCTTGCTGCTCCCCTGCCCTCTCTAAGCTACAGCAGAGCCACCAGCAGGTCAAATGTGCTGTCTCTGCTGTGCTTGACAAGGTCAAGACTCTCATTCTTGGCATGTTAAATGAGTGGTGAAGTAATTTTCTGTCTCCCTTTTAACTCTCAATATTGCCACTGTTTCTGCAATAATCTGTGCTTTTTTTCCCCTCTTTTCTTCCTTGCTTCCTTTGTCTCACTTTCCTTCTTTTGTAGGCACTAAAGCTGAGGTGAAGTCCAGATAGAAGACAGTAGAGAAATAATAGCTTTATATCCTCAAGAATGAGCCAGTGTGTGATACAGGCATCAGAAAAAGGTCTCTTCATAAAATGTCTGTGTTGTATAAATGTAGGCATATCCTTTAAGGAGATTTAACTTGTGAAATCTGGGTTCTTTAGTGTCATATGAAGTTTCTGAGGCTTCTATAGCACATGTAAGACTTGCAAAGTGTGCTTCAAGGTGAACATGATGATTAGTGTTACTTTTTTGTATGTCTTTTTTTTTTTTTTTTTTTTTTTTTTTTTTTTTTTTTTTTTTTTTTTTTAAGGATGCCTTCTGGGAAGAGTCAAGCCACATGATTCCTAAGCAAAAAGCAAGGCTTTTTTAAAATTTTTTTATTTTGAGATGGGCAGCTAGAAGCCATGGGTTTAGGTGTTTTGGTTTGAGTGTTAATTTGAGATGCATGATTGGGTGGGTGAAGCAGAAGCATATGATAATACAGAAGATAGTAAATAGCACACAGCAAAACTGGAGTTGTAAAACTGAATTTGTCTGTGTGTAATGTACCAGTGGGATACTTTCACACTTTGGAAAAAACCAAACAAGCCAACAACATAACCCCCCAAACATACTTTTACACTTGGAAGAGTACACAGGTTTTCCTTGCTTCTCTACTGGGTCCAGCCTGGAAGTTTCTATTATGAAGAAGCTGTGTGGAGTTGTTACTCTGGCATCCTGGTAGAAGCAGGATGTTCCATTGAGGCTGCTTAGAAATGTAGAAACAGGAATTTTGCTTTACCATTTCATAATGCCGTTTGAAAGTGGCATGTGGGTAACCCAGCACCACGTGCTGTGCTGTCAGGAGGGCAGAGCCTGAGAGCACATGTGGATGCAGCACAGCAGCTGATGCATGCAGTGATCTGGAGATGTCCTCAGAGGGATGAGGAGCCGTGACTAACTACTGTTTCCACTCACTTGACCTGCCTTAATCAGGCTGGGCTTAGCTTGCTTTGAGTTCAGATATCGTTCTGATAGGGTTCAGAGGCTGTATGTTTCTTCTGGGCTGTCTAAACTTGTTGCAAGTTCAGCTGTGAGGACTCAGAGCAGCACTGCAAAGCAGAACTTTGGATGGAAGTGTGGTAGTTTGTGTTGTAGTTCCTTTTAGACATGGAGTGTGTATTTGTTAATGACTGCTGGAGTTTTGTACCCCACAAGATAGGCCATGGCCTTAATGCCTGTAGGAAGGGGGAAATAGGATGATACTGAAAAAAATTCCTGTTGGAGGGGAAAAGGCACTAATTGGTACCAGAGCCAGATGAATTTTTTTGAGGAATAGGAAAACTTGCCTGACTTCCCCTGTTTATTTACTTCAGACCTCCTGAAAAGCTAAATGCTTTCTTGCAAGCAGACCAGTGTTGTATGCTGCCCTGAGATCTTTTGCTAGGTGAGATAATGATAAAGTCTAATGACTTACTATGTGTTTATGCTGCCTTCTTCAAAATGTCATGTGTCAGTATAGTTTGTCTTGGGCAATTAATATTGCTGGTGGGAAGCTGAGCTGGCAGGCAGCTGCCTTCATGGCTAGTCATTGATCTCAGCTGTTGAGGAGCCACCAGGACAGCTGTACCCAAGGGATTTGCCTTGCTTGTGCAGGACAAAGTTGTGATACCAGGGGTTGGAGGGTATATCTTGCCTCCAGTAGACTGTCAGGAGAGGACTGGCCTTGAATGAGTTTCTTGGTGGTGCTCAGGGCTGATCTGTGTTCAGACAGTGCTTGCCTTGGCATAGCTTTATTTTATTTCAGTTTTAGTCCTTGTTTTCAAGCATATCTTGCATATGAAGATGACAATTTGTGTTGTATTTGGAGTAAGTGGAAAAAGAAAGCAATATTTCCTCACAGGCATGTTTTCAGCTGCTTCTGTGCTTGTGTAAAGCAGGCAGGTTAAATTACTTTTGGAGGCTGCCCAAGCTCTGTGTATGTTCTTGGTTGCTAGTTACATAGTGAACATGTGGTTTCCCTCTTCTACACTCACACAGGGAGAAGCTTTGGTTTTGCTCTGGAGGGGGATTTGATAAGAACTGTGACTTGGATTGTATGTAAAGCGATCAAGTTTCAAGTGGTGTGAAAACTATCACCTTTATGAGATGAATACATACGATATCCCTAGAGAGCGTGTGGTTAGCAGCAATACTTCATTGAAGTCTCTGCCAGGCATCTAATTAAAAGCTGTCTGCTGGCTTGCTGTCTGGCACATGGGTGATTGTTTGTAGGCAGCCCAGCAGGTGCAGGGCTCCTGGTCATCTTGTCACCAGGATGCCAATCACTACTAATTAGTGGCCAGCAACTCTCTTGTCTGTAAATTGAGTGGAGATCTCATGGGAAGCTTTTATGTGAAAGTGAAGAATTTTAATATGAAACACTGTATTGATATACATAAAGCTAAAAAGATTACTATTTCTAACTTGTACTACTTCTTTTGCTTTTAAACTAGTACAGGCAATTAAAGAACATATCCCTGGGGACACTTGGTTATGAACATGAAGGATCAGGTTTAAAAATCTGTAAACAACAGTACAGGAGAGGCACGATGCTTCCTTCCAATGATACCCTGAACATAGATGTTTCTGCTGAAACAGGTATGGTACAGTTGTAGTTAAAAATGTCTTGCTGTGAAGTACTTATATTCTAAAGTAAAGTAAAGCTGGAAACCAACAGCTTTTTGTGTGGCAATCACAGGAACATTACCATGCCTCTTGCCTGTTTTCCTCTTGGTTTTCAGTACCCGTCTAGAAATGGCAGCTGTGTAGATTGTAAGAGGTTCTCTTCAACCACTCTCATTAGTGGGTTGTGGAGGTCTTTGTGATTGATGATGTGGTTTTGGGGTATTTTTGGTGTTGGGTTGGTTTTTTTTTTTAAACCCCTCTGCTCCCCTCTGTGCAGAAGGTTCAAATATTGAGATCTGGGTGCTGGACAGTCTGTATCTTCAGTGGGTGCATGTCCTTACTGCCTCTCAGAGCTAAGTCCTGGCTGCTAGCTGCTCAAGAGTTGGTACATGAACCTGCTTCTGACCCACTAGTTGGGCCTCTGTGTGGATAGGTTTGCTCAAAATTAATGTTTTGCCTGATGAGGACTTGCCATTCAACCTGATTATTTCAGTTTTATGCTACTTTCTATGTGAAGTTTTTAAGATTACATCTTTTCCTCTTCTCTTTCCAGAATGTATCTTTTTAAAGCCAGAGGAGCTAACTGGTAAGAAGGCTGAACTGAAGTTGAACTCTTCTTTTTTCAATCTTGAATTTTACAGGTAAAGTGATGGTGGGGATTTTTTATTTTATTTCAACTTGTTCTTTTGTATTCATATGGTGGATTCTGATTTGTACAGTTTGTGTATGTGTATCTTTTTGTGTATATTTAAATATGTTCACTTCTTCAAACATCCAGGCTCATACAGATTGAAATCTCTTTCAAGCTGAAAGGCATTGCTCTACAGACAATCCATGCCCGGGAATTGCCTGACTGCTATGCATTTCAAAATACTGTAAGTGAATATGGACTATGGCACTTCCAACACTGTATCTAATGAGAGCTTAAGCTAAGGGGCAGATATGATCCTCAGATATAGACTGCAGGGGAGAGGCAGTTGAGCATGTCCTGGCCCTTACCCCTCCTTCCCAAAGGTTGCTGAAATGGTGTTGCCATGGGACAATGTTGTTTTGTAACTTATTCCAGGTGGTAATTTCTTAAACTGAGAAGGAGGGAACTTCTTTTAAAGGTTAAATGTGAATTTTGGTTTCTTGGAATACTCCTTTTTTTGTGATACGTAACATTCTCAAATTTTGTCTTTACCATTATTTATGGTGACAGCTGTCTAAAGGCTTACCTGACCAACAATATTAATGCATACTATGCCAAAGCACTTAGCAGGGTTTGTTAATCTGGATTGAAATCTTGCTAGTCTTGTTTCTGATACAGTTCTGTGTTTCCAGATAACTTTCAATAATAGAGCCCACAGTGGAAAAATCAAAATTTATTTTGATAGTGACACTGATATTCAAGAATGCAAAGACTGGCACATATTTAGCCCTGGTAAGTATGGTGCATGTGGGTTTGCATGACAGCAGTTATGCATCTCCTATCACTTTCCCTGGTCTATAACAGTTAGTCTAGCAAGACATTTCCTATCCTATTGATCCTCCTCCTGCCCTTAAAAAAAAGCAATGCAACTTGCCTAATGCAGCTCATTACCTCTTGTTAATTAAGAGCTGGAAAATAATTCATTTCATGAGGATGTTGTGGTGAGATGACACAGGCATCTCCTGTATATTGGTGTGTGTTAGCAGGAAGCTCTGTCTGCAAGGAGGATGAAAGTTTCTTCTATAGGTTTTTAATTGTGCTGCTGCTCTGAGATAACTCAACCTAATCCACTAACAATGGTAAATACCCAGCTGAAGCCTTCTACAGCTTCCAATTGTTCTTCCTCTATCTAATCAATGCATACTATTTCTGGCAGCAGATATTTTATTTTTGTGCCACCGCTGCTAGATTTAATGATGTGTGTGAGCACAGGCTGGCATCTGCCATGTGTTCCTGGTGTTAAGGCTTGGTCCAACAGCTCAGGAATGTGCACTGAAGGTCCCTTCAGAGGCATAGTAGCTGTGACAGCTCTGTGCAACTGCTTCTACCATGTGTTGACTTGCTGTAAAGGACTGTGATGGAGCAATATTTTTTGGTGTGCTATACAATGTCTCAATTAACAAATATGTCAAGTGGCTTGCCTTTTGCATGAGGAAAGCCAGCTGATAACACCATGTTGCACTGGTATCAGAGTGGTATCTTGTAGTACATTCTGAATAACCACAAAGTGCCTTGGCTTGCATCTGTGTACAGTAATTTCTTGGGGCTGTCTTTCAACTAGCTGTTCTTGAGTAGACTATTTTGCCTCTAACCATAAGCTGAGGGAGTATGCACAATTCTGGAATAGAGGTGAGCTGAAGTGCTATTGCAGCAATTAAAAATGTGTTGGCCAGGATTTTGTATGGTTAAAAATGTATGGTGTGAAAAAGTTAGGGACCATTGATATGGGGAAGCAAAGGAAAACACCTGATTTGTGATAACATGTGGGCTTCTGAACCTTTGGAAGAAAAGAAGAAGAACCTTTGGAGAAATATAAGCGTCATGTCTGTCATGCTGATTGCCTGGAGTTCATAAATGGGTGGTATGTCCTGGTAATTATCAGTGATGTGATGACAATCATTGGGTCAATCCTAAAAATGGAAATAAAAGCCAAGGTGAGAATTAAATACTTCAGATAAAATGCTGGTCTTGTTACAACCATGTGCCTTGAGATTGTCCCAGTTTATAACCAGTAATTAGCACAAACTCTGTAAGCATGAGGTTTATGAGAGATGGAAAAAGGGTCCAGGGTAGGTAGGATATGAAAGCACAGATACGTCTTTATCTTGTTCAGTATATCCTTTTTGTAGCTTGTTAACAAGACTAAGAGTGAAGAGAATGCAATTCAGCGAGGGCATTGTTAAACTCCTGTCAGGAATAGGGGCATCACATACAGAAAGTCAAACGTTTCTTGTTGCAGAATAAGGTGTTGTTTTTTTGGTTTTGTTTGGGATTTTTTTGTTTTTTAAATTTTGTAAAATTTTTTTTTTTTCAATTTAATGGTGTTGATACTGGCCAAATCTGCATTTTTCACTCTGTGTAGTTGCAACACTGCGGGAGCACAAAGGGTCAATAAACTTACTGAATAAAGGGAGTACCTGTATTAATATACACATTTGGGGGTTTATTTTGAAGAACTTGAACATACTTTTCATTCTTGTGGCCCAGTCTCCATGACTGTATTGTTGTAATTCTCTGCCCAGTTGTGCTCAAGATATGCTTGTAGGAAGAATATACCTTATGGCATCTATTTATGGGGTGAGGGCATCTGAGCACAAATTGTTACACAATGTCATGTAACCTGCATTTAAAAAGATGTGAAAAGCCTAACTGTACTTCATTTCCTTGAATCTTTACAGTTCTCCAGAAAAACACTCAGTATATTCTAATGTTTGATGGATTTGTCATTTTAAGTTGCTTTGCTTCTCTCATCCTCTGTACACGATCCATAGTCCTTGCCTTGAGACTCCAAAAGGTAAGCACAGTGCTCATGATCTCAATGCTTGTTTGGTCCCTGTCTTTTCTGCTGGTCTCATGAAGGGTCTGTTTTGAAACTTTAAGTAGTAAACCAAGTAAGTCTGTTGTAGGATGTTGTTCTCTTACTCTTCTACTGCTCTCTTACTTATCTCTAGAAAGAAGATGTAGGTGTTTGTGATGAGCAGTTGCTAGCTGAATGGGTTTAATTTCTGTTTGTGTAATGCTGTAATATGAAGTATTTTGTTGTATCTCTTGTGGGCAAAAGAAGGAGCCTTTATGCCCAGGATTTTAAGACACTTAAGTCTTTGTGCTGTGAACAGCCAATATGTCCTACACCTTCAGAACATGAATTCTTTCTTCCCTGGCTTCAGAGTAGAATTCCCATAGAAGTCTTGTCATAAATTAATACTTTAATGAACATCCCTCAAAGCCTGCCCTGGACTGTAGAAAATGTAAAGCATAGCATATAATCTAACTCTGGCTGGTTTTTATTGGTCTTTCTGGGGCTAGAACTATCATTTTTCAGTTCTTTCCTTTTCCTTTTACAATCCCTTATCAGTCTGCTGTCACCTTTTCTTCTCACGTTCCTTTGCAGACTGAGACTAGCCCTGTCCAGCTTCATCTCAAGCTGCTTGCAGAGCTTCATGTAAGCAGTCTTGACCCTTCTGGTTCAAATACTGATGCAGAAACACAAGCTGGGCCCTGAGATTGTCCCAGTTTATAACCAGTAATTAGCACAAACTCTGTAAGCATGAGGTTTATGAGAGATGGAAAAAGAGTCCAGGGTAGGTAGGATATGAAAGCGTAGATACATGTTTATCTTGTTCAGTGTATCCTTTTTGTAGCTTGTTAACAAGACTAAGAGTGAAGAGAATGCAATTCAGCGAGGCCATTGTTAAACTCCTGTCAGGAATAGGGGCATCACATTTATTCATAAGCAAAAAGAGCAAGTGAAAGCAGATGGGCAGTGTTGGGCATGTAAGTGATGATATTGTTGGCTCTTACCTTATCGTTGTCTTTGAGTCATCATCTTTTTCACTTCTTTAGTTGGGTGACCTTGCTCTGTTGAAGGTGGATAGAAACTACTGTAAAGGGGGTAACAGGTCACGTTTAGGCTAATGGGGATTGGTTATGAAGTCAGCAGTTCTGTGGAAAGTTGCTTTTCACTGGCCTAAACTTATCTTAATTTTTTTCTTATTTATTTTTGTTGCTATTGAGAATTAGATGTAAACTATTATTCCAGCAAATACTGTAGGAGAAGGTAGTATGTGTCACTTGAGCTTTGCTACAATAGGACATTGATGTGTATTTTTCTTCTAAGGTGACCTGTAACTAAATTTCTAAATGTTTGTCAATAGAGATTTGTGAATTTCTTCTTGGAGAAATATAAGCGTCATGTCTGTCATGCTGATCGCCTGGAGTTCATAAATGGGTGGTATGTCCTGGTAATTATCAGTGATGTGATGACAATCATTGGGTCAATCCTAAAAATGGAAATAAAAGCCAAGGTGAGAATTAAATACTTCAGATAAAATGCTGGTCTTGTTACAACCATGTGCCTTGTTTTAATTTGGGGACAAATTAAAGTGAGCTATAACAGTCAGTAGTCATCTGTCTATTTTTGCTAGTTCATTTCCTAGTGCTAGTTTTGACTAATAAGTGGTTCCAATCACTCTTCCCTAAAGTCTTTCAGTAAGACTATGTAAGGTATTTAAACATCTTATTTCCACAGTGCTAAGACCCCTAATCTCTGAGATAGGACTTGTGGGTAGACAGTTTCTAACAGAAAAAAACACCAATTTGGGTTGTCAGTTTGGCGTGAAGTAGTAGAACATACTGTACAGGGAAACCAAGAGTCATCCCCTTGGATAAAATAGGGGTCTTTATGGCTTGTAGGACTGGAAACCTGGCTGTTATAACTTGCTTTTCTGGCAAGCATAGGCACAGACAGTGTCACCTGCTCGTCCTTGACCTCCCAGTCTGGGCTTGTTGAAATCAATGTACTTTGGCCAGCTGACAGCCCTTCAGGAGGATTTTTGGTGGGGTTTTTTCTTGTTTGTTTTTTTTCTTCAATAGATGAATGTCAACAATTCATGTGTTCACAAAACTTTGTGTTCTGGGAAAAACAGGGTAGGTACTGTTCTGCTGCTGTTTCATGTGTACTAAGGCTCAAAGGGCAGATACCAGAGTGGCATTCAGAGGAAGCACTCAGGAATCTGGCTGTATGGTGGGGATTGAGGGTAGGAAAACTTGAGCTAGATAGCTATCTTGTGCTTATTGTAACTAGTTCTAGTCCTCTGAAGTAAAGTGCAAGTAGATTTATTTATAAATTCCACTGTAGTTAAAATGATGTTCAGGCTCCACACAGCTGGCAGAGAACCTATTCAGAGATGTAGATGCATGTAGCATGGAAAGGGCTGTAGTTCCAAGGCTCACTTTTCATTTAGATGATGACTCATGTTTTTCTCAGCATCCAATGAGAGCTTCTTTGCCTAACAGTAGCATATAGTAACCTTGTTTAAACACAAATTTTGAGGTATTCAATCTAATTTTGAAACTGTGTTGTAACCAGACTAAGGGCTTTTGTTCTTCCTGACTTTATGCAAAACTCGATGAATACAAGTGTAGATGTACTTTCACTTGCAGCACTGTCATGTTTGAATGATCTCAGTAAATAACTGCAGTTCACTTTGATCCACTTTCTGTGATGTAGCAACATCCTTTCAATATTGGACTGCCCTGCTTTGTTTGTTTGAACTGCTGGAACTTGAATAGCTGTCAAGCTGACATACCCACTGCTTTATAACTTGACCACCTGCTCTGTTTGGATCCCTCAGAACCTCACAAGTTATGATGTCTGCAGCATTTTACTTGGAACATCCACTTTGTTTGTCTGGGTTGGAGTCATCAGATACCTGGGATATTTTCAAACCTACAATGTAAGGCAGGAATCAAATGTCTAACAATTAAATTGTGTATGTGTGTATATCTCACTCTTATTCAGGTCTCTAATTTGTGACTTTTTTTCCCCTTCTTTCCTCCACCCTGACTTGCAGGTGCTCATTTTAACTATGCAGGCATCATTGCCCAAAGTACTACGGTTTTGTTGTTGTGCTGGCATGATTTATCTTGGCTATACTTTCTGTGGTTGGATTGTCCTGGGACCTTATCATGAAAAGGTATGTCAGCAGCATCACTCTTTGTGGTCTCTCTGTATGTGTATAGCTTCTAATTGTAACATCAGAAATGGGTTTTAAATGAATATTTCTGTTCAAAAGCTGTAATATGAGGAACATGGTAGTGTTTCTCCTTACATGTGTACCTCCTGCTACTTGCTCCTTTTAGCAAAATAACTGTATTCTTTCTTTTATTGTGTGCTTCAGCTCAGTGTGATCTCCAACACCAGGCCGTGTTTGTAATGAGTGGATGGTTTATCCAGGCCATGTGTATTGGTTGTATTGCTTTCACCCTCTTTTAGCAATCCCAATTCAGTTGGGTTGAAGAGGTGCTAAACAGTTCACTGTTACCTTTCTTTTTGTGTTTTTTAGTTCTCCTTGGCTCTGACTGGTTTTTCCAAATCTTTGTCGTGTAACTTCAGCTCTTAAATGATGACTCATAAATGGGTGGATAAGTGCTTGTCTTGTTTACTTTGCTTCCTGTGTGTGGGTGTGTTGTGGGTTTGTTTGTTTGTTTTTTTAAGGTTAATATCAGTGTGTGCCTGGTATGTCTTCTCGGAAACCTTCTTTCCTTTGAGCAACGTTAGGTATTCAGTCTGCACGTGTTCCAAGTTGATGACAATACATTTCTCTGTGGGATGCTGGAAGCTGTGGGATCTTCTCCCATGCTAGAAGCTCAATTGGTTGTAACAGGCACAGCATAATTACTGTTGTAACTTCCCTGTAGCAAGTACATTAATTATCTGAGACAAAAGAAGTGTAGGCAATAACATGCTTATCTGTGAAAATGTTACCTCTTGCTAAATATTGCAGATCAATGTCAAGGAAAGCAGCTGTAGTTGTGGGGGTGTAATAGGAGTGGTGTGTGTAGTAGTTTCTGTTCCTGCCAGTTCCTCAGTGTCCCACAGGAAGGCGATGTGGCACTGTGCAGGGCAGGCCAGGGCTGGCTTCCCTGGGCTCTACAGCTGCCCAAGCAATCCCTGGTAAGAAATGGGAAAAGCTTTCCCTGATGTGCAAAAACACAGGAGAGAGCTCTTTATGTTCAAAAACGTAGAAATAAATATGCTACTTTTCCTGCCTCTAATACACCAGGGAGGGAGTGAGGAGCCTGCATTTTGTGTTAGGTCTATCCAGGGGCTCACAAGTGAGCAGTCCTCAGCAGGTCTCTCTCTGTCAACATCAAACTTGTGTGAATTTCTCGAAACTTACCTGTGCCATATCCCCGTTCTTCCCAGAAAATGTACTGCTGAGTTTCACAATGGCTTTAAAATGAAACAAAACCAATAATAATAAAATAAGCCATAGGTATAAACCACACATGCTCTTGCTGTGCAGCAATATGTTCTCCTTTCAGGCATATGCCTCTTGACATGTTTTCAATATAGGGCCAGTGAGTGTAGTCATGTTACTTCATTGGTAAAAGCCACATTAAAACATTGTGCATTAATTCATATTGTCCTATAAAGTATAGTTAACAAATCTAGTTATTTGAAGGGGCACAGCAAGAGAGGGAAGTGTACTTACCTAGTAGCTGAATGGATTTTAGCCTCAGGACACATTCCAGTTTGGGGAAATGGAGTTTGGAATTGAAGCAAATGTCCTTGAAATGAAAACATTATTTTTGTCCAGGGTATGTTTCAGTAGCTTCACAATTCAGCTGCAGTGTGTACCTACAGCTCAGAGAGGGCTTTCTGCATGACAAAAAGATTGTTACTGCACAACAAATTTAGTTCAGACCATTTGAGCTCTGAAGGCTATATGCTACCTCTGGCTCCTTAAGACAATATTGATTGTGTGTATACTCATACTCCAGTAACACTGCAGAGCCAGGAAACCAGAGGATGTGGATTCTGTTCCCAGCATACTGCCACTGATTTACTTTTAAAATTGTTTTGTCTGTGCTTTGGCAAATGGAATGATATTTTTCTGCAGAGTTAAAATTGCTTAAAATGAAGTATATATAACTTTCTGTGGTGAACAGCTATTGGCTGTTATGCTTATTGAGCATCACAGGTTTATTTCTTGATAATAAATCTTCTTATATCTCATGTCAATGTTTCATGCTTAGTCAAGATTATATGCTACATGGTTCTATTACTGACATGTATGTTTCGGCCTGAATGTACAGGAAAGAGTATGGCAGCATTTGATTGTCTGAGTTGGCTTTTTTTCTTCTGCTGTGAGCAAAACTCAAAGTGTTATAAAAAGCAAAAGTGGAGTTGTTTTTGACTTTCCCTTTTAATGTGGATGATTGATCTTCACATTCTACTAATAATTTGTACTCATTATTTTCTAGTTTGAAGATCTGAACACAGTGGCTGAATGTCTGTTTTCTTTGGTCAATGGTGATGATATGTTTGCAACATTTGCTCAAATCCAGCAGAAGAGCAGACTAGTGTGGATGTTCAGCCGGTTGTATCTGTACTCCTTCATTAGTCTGTTTATATACATGATCCTCAGCCTTTTTATTGCACTCATTACTGACTCCTATGACACCATAAAGGTAAAATACTTATTTTCTGTTATACCTCTAATCAGTTTTGTATTCATTCTTGTTACTCACTCAACATCATACTGTCTACTATCAGTTATGATGAGTGATGAGATTATTAAAATCTTTTAGCTTAGTCTGTGGCAAAATTGAGAGGATGACTGGGTAGTTATCCGAATGACTAAGCAATAATTGGTTGGAAAAATTATCCTTAGCACGTGTCAGCTTTCTGTTTTCTGCTGCTTCACCTGACTTCAAAAATGTAACAGCTAATGGAAGCATAAATGGGAGGAGGAGTAGAAAGAGTAAATTTATATAGATAAATAGAGCCAGGTAAGTCTTGTTTGGAGTGAATGTTTCTTCTCATGGTACCAAAAGATGAGATCAGGAAGGGTTTGCTGACATCTCAGAGATATGCCTTTGGCAGGAGTTTGGCAAGGTCTATGCAGATAACTCTAAAATCATTGAAGTGTCCAGGCTTGCTTAATGTGCTGCTTGGAAATGTGTGGTTAAAAGGAAATGTCTTCTGAAAGACCCACTATTTCTCATTCAAGTTAAAATTGTGCCATATGTTTCCAGTGTGAACTGTCTGAGAGTGAAATTAAGTTTTTGGTGACTACCTTATGCTCTTGACCTCAAGTACTGTCCCAAGTACCTTGTGCTCCTGGTAGCCTCAGTGGCCAATGGGAAGGCAGTGTGGATTATTCTCTTTAGCTCTTGTCTCTTTCTTATCTTGGTGTCAGACAAACAGGCCAGCAGAATAAGACTGATCTGACATGAACTACAGCTTTCAGACTGAGCAAGAGCTCCACTTTCTAAACATCTCAAAATAGAACTAATTGTCTCTGAGTTTACTGGATGGTCTGACCTGCAAAACAGTGTTTTACTGTTACTGTTCCTCTGAGCACTTCACATGGATGACTGGGAACTGTTTCAGTATGCTGAACTGGTGTTTTTCAGAGCATTTCTTCAGCATGGCAATGTTGAATATCTACATTAGAGCCCTGCACATCCAGCATTAGGATTCTTAGGGAAAAAGAACCCAGGGCACTTGTGAGCACAGCAGTTCACTGTGAACAAGGGAGAAACAATGTCAGTGTGGCCTGAGGTCACTTGCTGGGTCTTACGGACAGCAAACAAAGCATAAGAGAATCTGTGAACAGTGTGAATTTTCTGTCACTTGTGTAGTTGGTGGAACAAAGCAACCTATGTGGTGCTTCTAGGATGGGATTGCATTTTTTCTTTCCTACAGCAGTGCTGAACAAATGAACTGAATAGTCTGGTTTTGCTATTACACTCTAGAGGAAATTTTAGAGTATTTTGTAACTTCTCATGTGTTGTTACTAAAATGCTTTTTCTCTCAGAAATACCAACAAAGTGGTACTCCAGTAACAGATCTACATGAATTTATAGAAGACCATGGCAATGTTTGCTACAGAAAAGAACAGACTTCTATGCCATTCATCTGCTGCTGCAGGAGGTCAGTAGGGTGTTTTTGGTGAGCCCGTTCTCTTTTTGCAAAGTACACCAGTTAGCCTCTCACTGCAAAGTGACAGGGACAATTCATGCATGAGCACAGAATGGTTGTGCAGAAAAGCCAGGCTATGGGAGAAGGAACAGAGCTAAACATGATGATTTATTCAATCCCAACTGGTGTAACAAATCCTGTTTTAGCAGTAGGATACTTGTCTGCTTATATTTTGATGCTTTTGTGAAACACAGCTTTATACTTCTGGTGCACCCTGGCAGATGGGAACCTCATGGCCACAAAGGAGCATGTGAAATGATGATGGGCAGGTATCTCAGTGGTTGCTGTGGACACTTTAAAAGCCAGCTAGTTAACAAGAACTCCAGCCAGGCACAGCTTCAGGTTTCACATGCAAGTCATTGTGCAGGATAAGAGATTTTTGTTTGCTTGAGCATTATAAATATGTTTCACTGTAATCTGCTGCAGAGTATTGAGGGCACAAGCCTGGTAGCTGGAGTGAAATTCTAGAGCTTTTGCCATTATGGCAGTTTCTGCTTGACTGTCCCAGTGCAGGTATGCAGAAATGGGAGAGCATAGGACAGAAGGATCAAAACTCAACTGGTATGGGTAAATGCTTCCTATTGCGTTTCATGCTGAATGAAAAATTGTGCTTATTTTTTTTCTTTTGCAGACAAGAGAGTGATGAGCACTTGATCCTTATTAATTGATGATTGCACATTGACATTCACCACTAATATATGCGAGGAAAGCATAGTGGTATGGAGAAGAACAGTTCTCCAAACTGCAATAAAACCCACCATCTGGACCTGCCTCATGAACATAGTCTCACCTAATTAAGGTTTTTGGGAAAGAATTAATGTGATGTCAGCTGGTTGACCAGAAGGGAAGCCCAGAAACTTCATCTGGAAGAGTGCTGTGAAGAACTCCACATTCATGCCCCAAGTTCTGTCATGTTAAAGAAGGCTGATCCTTGAGCATCTTGTGGGAGCTCTGTTTGCTAACCACATCTAGGAGGAAGGAAAGTGGCCCTGAATCAACTGTTGTTGTTTATAAGAATTATGTGAGAACAATTTTAAAAAAAAATCTGTGTTAAAAAGTATTAAATAAAAGTTGGTCAAGAAGAAGGGAGAATTTTTTTCACTTAAAGTGAGGTATTCAGCCTGTTATTTCTACTTGGCACATTTCATTTATTTTAAATAAATGTATGTAAAACTAAAAAGCTGCAAAAAATAATTACTGTTCTCCCTATTGTATATCATTTTGGCACAAACTGTTTATAGATCACAGTCTTTTCTTTAACAGCTTTACTAAAATCAAAAGTAATTGGTTATCCTTTTTTGGCTGCCTTTTCTATTATACCCACAATATTTGATTTGCACTTTGTCCAAATTAAACTTATTGCTTTAGCTATAGGTAAATACTTTCTTTGCATGGTTAGAAATTTTCATGGCAAGCATTACATGAAGGATGATGAAAGCATTATTGGTTTTGGGGTGTTTGTTTGTTTGTTTGTTTGTTGTGTTGCCAGAATCTGGAGGACAAATTCAGGCAAAAATAATGCTTGCTTAACTGGCTTTGCTTAATTACTTCTGTTTCAAGCACATGTTAACTGGAAGAAAATGTGTAACAATTGACTCTGACAGTTGTTAGTTCAGGTGACTTTCTGGCTGTCCTTAGAAATGATCATATGTAAAGGCTGTATTTTTCCTTTTGGATTTTTATAAACTTTTTTCAATGAGAACACAGCACTTTTGGGAGCTTGAAATCACTTCCGGTATAGTAGTACACAGGTGTTAACCAGGTACTTCTGGAACCTTTCAGGGGTGCTGATTTCCCTGGAGTGGGTGGATTATTTTATTATATGCTCCACTTTTTCCTGTTCATTATCTGCTCTCTGAAAGAACCATCTTTAATAGATGATGTTCACTCCAGTAAGTCTGTTGGCTAGGACTTGGTGTTGTGATATGTTCTTAACTACCAATGGTGGTTTCTGCAAATTGTGGCTTGCTAGTGTTTCAGTTGGCAATGCCAGTTCAAAATGCTGCCCTGATATGAGTGAGGTGAGTGCCAGCTTTTTATTTCCTGCCCCCGTCCCTCCTGCCTAGTGTTTGCCTTCCTGAAAATGAAAGTTTTTTGTTGAAAGTGAGTGCCATTTTGTCTTGCTTGGGCTGCAGCTAGATGTCTAGAACAGATGTTTTTCATGACAGTATTTCGATGCATCCAGGCTTTGCAATTTTTAATGCTTCTCTTGCTGTAATATCTCCGGGATAGAGAATCTTCTCTCCATAGCAGTCTGGGCAATGTATTGCTGTGGCCTAATCTGTTACTAGAGCTTGTGAATATAAATTAAAATGCTACCAATAACCAAGACTTTGTGCTGTTAGGAAAGGCTTTCCCTAATTATCTTTTCATAAAACGGATGCTAATTGCATGATCTAGGACAGTTTACTGTCTTCTACTCAGGATAGAGGAGTCAACTTTTCTCCTAGTGTTCATCTGCAGAACTTGTTTGGATCAATGTTAGTATTTTAGTATGTGCTCTGGGGCCCTGGGTAATCAGAGTGCTCTTCTGCAGACTGCAGAATGATCTGCATTTACTGATTGCTAGCAGTTTCTTGGCCCATGCAATGTGTAATCTTTACTTTATGTGTAAGATGATGGTGTTTTCTGAATTTGCTATTATTTTACTGGCAGCTTTCTGGAATGTCTCTTTCTAAATCAAGGAGTTCCCTAGCAGGAACAGTTCCCTAACAGGACCAAAATTTAGCATGTCTGAAAATTAATTGAATTTTCCTTACTACTCTGTCCTCTGCCAGTACTTACAGTAGTCTTAAATTAGAGACTTGAACCTAGAAAAAGCAGATACTAATGTGTGGGTGATTAGTCGTATAATGTGTTCCAGTGTGTTTCCCTGATGGGACATACAGATGCGTTGGGCAGCATATGCATCGAAAGGCTCTTGCCTGAGTGCAATTTCTGCATCTCTTGTGATTGAGATGTTGTAAGTGCTGATGGCTATGAACTGCCAACACCTGACAGTAGAACAAGTGCTTGGACTGGGACACTTTTTTTTTTTTAAATCGCTTTTTAATGTTTTTTTTGCAGTGCTGTCTGACGTAGCGTAGCAAGTAGAAGTGGAAGTACTTTGTTTTATGTACAGTATAACAGGCTCATTGCCTCCTGAGGCCTGGTGCCTCTCTTCCCAAAAGCGGGTGTATGTCTCATACCCTTGGCACTGTGAGCCACGGTGCAGGAGCCATGGCTCCTCACTCAAGCTCCAACTGTCTCTTTCCAATCTAGTAGGACATTAAATGGGACCTGCCAAAACCATTGCTCAGATAAATACTTATTTGTGAGAGAGTCCTCAGGGAATGAGGGAAAGTATTATCAACCAAAGGAATGTAGAAAATACTTAGAATTCTTAACTGATTTTAAGACTTCATTTCTGTAATGGAATCATAAAGCTTTCCTGTCCAGTATTGATTTTTTTTTTTTATTGTTTAAATCATATGAGCTGCTTGCTAGCTAGACTACTGCTTAGCCCTACCACATTACAGCAGGTCACTAATGTGTTTTAGAAACCAATTTGTGTCTTCACCATCTGGTGCTTTGGTTTTTTTTCCTCTTGGGAAAAAAAGATAAGAGCCACTTGCTGGAGGTTATTACTGGCTCTCTGTTCCACAGAGGTTAAACTTAACAGGGAATCTGTCATGTGTTGCTCTTAATTCTGCACATTAATACAGATTTGAACACAGTTGCTGGCTGATAGGTGGTCCCACTCCACCTCCATAAGGAGGTGATGCACGGTAATGGAAGCAGAACTGGACCAGAAACTTTTGCAAAGTGCTCTGAAAAAAGACTGTAGCTTTTCGTTGTCTTGTTCTCTGGGAATAAGAAGCTTTTGTTAATTGCTTATAGGACTTAACAAAAGGAGGAGAGAAGTGGATGAGACAGTGAGAAGGTTGCATTAGAGAGGAACAGGCAGGAAGGAAGAGAAGAAAATTTCCGTAGGCATCTTCAAGGTGAGCATTCAAGTGAGGGGGTAGGGTGAATAAGAGTTTGGGCTCTTATTTCCAAATTTTCCTTTTTTTTTTTTTTTTTTTTTTTTGATAAAACAGGAAAAATGCTGGAGTGGAGTCTGTTTAGCATTAATACATAATGTTCATGTGCAAGACTTTACCTAGTCTTTAACACTGTGTCTAGGTTTCATGCTGCAATTGTTCCCAGGATTTCTGAGAAGTGGAGCAGAGATGTTCTGCTTAGGTTTTTTTTTTGCCAGTTCTCCAGCTCTGAGTAGACCTATGCATAACCCTGCATTCCTTGGATATATGTCTGGTCACGGTAAATGGTTCAGGTGGGTAGCAATGGATCGGATCCATCTGATCATGGTCTTCAGGTACATTTGATCTTGTACTGCTTTCTACATTTGAGTTTGACTTGTCCTTTGTTGTAAAGCTGTGTGTGCTTGGAGGTGACATTGAGCTTCAAGGTTTCTGTCTCACTGTGCTAGGTGTGAGGTGGTTCTTGTTTGCTTTTTACACTATGTTTAAAAGAACAGCCAAGTGTGATGCTGGAAGGAAGTGGCACATACATCTCTCTGTACTGTGCAGATCTATTCATGGAAGTTATTGCAGCTTTATCTACGTTTTGCTTTTCTTTCCTAATGTGTGAATAATGATGGACTCGTGATGGGCAGCACACTCGTGATGGATTTGCGCAGCTCACGGCTGTCCGGGGGGGTCTCGCTCGCGTGCCCCTCGGCTCGGGCGAGACAAACCTTCTCACGGAGAGGAAAGGAGGCGAAGGTTTCGCGGCGCGGGACAGGA
>NW_008687770.1:0-767 GCF_000695815.1 Acanthisitta chloris
TTTTGCAGGTCTCTGGAGTGAGGGGAGGGCACTGTGGGCATGGCCAGTGCAGGAGCAGCTGGGCCCAGAGTGGTATCTGGGCACAGTTGCCCAAAATGAGTGAGTGGCTGTGTGGTTCTTGGCTACTGGGGTTAAACCACAACCCCCATTGCTTTGGGAAAACGCTGCTGACAGAGGGGCAGACACAGCCTGGAGAGGTGCTGGATGCTTCTTCCTGGGAAAAATGGAGCTCTTCCACAGTGCTCTGGAGACCCTGGGAATGAAGCATCTCCTCCAGCATTTCTGGGGAATCAGAGCAAACTCAGTGCATGAATAATCCATGGAGCAACATACCTGTGTTTTATCGTCTCAGGCTTCCCTGCTCCCAGATTGCTGCCAGCAATGAGATGTTGGATATTCAGATTTAGAACAGCAGACTCAAAGAAAACTCCCCACTGTGTATGCTAAAGCACTTCACCAGAGACACATAGAGCAGTTTTGTTCCCAAATCTCAACACCTCAGGCTAACGTCCTGTGCTGCTGACCTACTTCCAGATCAGTTTCTCACTGGTGTGCAAGAAAGACACAGTAGAGAAGTAAATCACCCGTTACTCTGGGGATAGAGATCATTGTCACTATGTATTGCAAAGTCTGTAATAGTTTTTAAAAAATTATGCTGTTCTTACCGGGCTGGAGAGAGACAAGACCCTTGGGTGATTTTACAACCAGGAATTAAAGCTCAGAACTCCTGGGAGGTGATTGTTATCTTGCTCTTATCTTTTGGGGAG
>NW_008687770.1:802-3049 GCF_000695815.1 Acanthisitta chloris
GGCAGTAGCGGAGTAAGAAATAGGTTGCAGGAGTTCAGACTCCTGAGAACTTGGACAGTGACAAGGAGAGCTGTGACAAAGAGGAAATCCATCTCGTGTGAGCTCTGAGTACACC
The DNA here is from genome assembly GCF_000695815.1 of Acanthisitta chloris. Taxonomy (NCBI): domain Eukaryota; kingdom Metazoa; phylum Chordata; class Aves; order Passeriformes; family Acanthisittidae; genus Acanthisitta; species Acanthisitta chloris. The sequence continues at coordinate 918 of NW_008687770.1, forward strand.
AGCCAGCTCCCTAGCCTGGCAGCAGGCTCTGTCTCCTCGCGTTGGCTTGGCTGACACGTTTTGTTTGGCATAGCAGTCTCAAAGCTGTGACTTCGATGCTTTTGTTTGCTCTGTTCAGTGTTTGAGATGGCTCACGTGTCAATGTTTTCTGAATCTCTGGTGGCAGACTGGGGTCTAGGATGTGTCACTCCACTCCAAATGTCTTTTGGCCCAGGCAATGCAGCAGGGACTCTCCTAGCTTGCCTAGCTCAGGATGAAAGGTGTCCCTGCAGCCAATTGCTTTTGGGATGCAAAGCAGCGGTTAGAGCGTGTAACTAGTAAATTGTAGACTGTCCCAGATGTATAACCATAACTATTTGGTGATTTTAAAACAACTTTGCAATCATAATATGTCAACATGTCCTCTGGAATGTTGCTTAAACCCTTGTACCCCTCACACAGATCTTTGCACCTTGGCTCGCTGACGGGGTAGTTTGTGTTTTGGTGTGATAGCAGGTAACACAAAGGGTTGTGACTCACAGTACAGACTCTTTCTGGAAAGGCAGAGGAGCTGGGCTGTGGCACCAACTGAGGAAGGTGCAACTCAGCTGCTGAAAGGCTGTGCTTGCTCTCCCTTGTACTGGAGCAAATTGCTGGCTGTTTTTTATGAAACACTCTCCCTTGGCCACTGTGTGACATTTCTTAATGTGCTCAGGCTTTTATTTAAAATGTGAATGGTCACCAGGCAGTGCTGCTCTCTTCAGGAATCTTCTGGTCTGCCTGAGCACTTGTGCTGTGTGACAGAGAAATAACCCCTGACCAAGCCCGTCCTTCAGCCTCTTGGATCAGAGCTGAGGGAGCTGAGCTCTGGCTGTGCAGAGCGATGAATTGAGGGATTGCCCTGAAGAAGAGCAGCAGCAGAGGAGTTCACTTTCAGGCAGCCCTGGAGCCTCCCTGCCCACCCCAGTGGGGCTTTCCTGGCTGAGAACCGCTGGGCTCTTCCCACCTCTGCTGCCCGAGCTGGGAGGGCTGTCCTGTGCTGAGGGATGTGGCCAAACACTGGTGGTCACCTGAAGTGCAAAGTCCAGGGCCGCTGAGGGTGCAGGACGTGGCAGTAAACCAGCTGTGGTTTCTGCAGCCCCAGCAGCCCCTTCCACCCTGCCGTTCTCGGGCTCTGGCTGTCACTGGGGTGCTGTGACTGCCCAAGCAGCTGTAGCCTCACAGAGGTAAACCTTAGCAGCACAGACCAGCTCGGATAGATTTGGCACAGTATTTGTATTAACATCTAAAAATGGGACCCTCAGAAAAGCAGCTGCTCCTCTCTGGAATGAGCAGCTCAGAGCTCACGTGGTTGGTTTGGTTGAGCAAGGAGCACACTGAACACAGGATGAATTCCTGTAATGAAGGTTGTGTAACTTGGGTCTGATTTGAGTGACAGTGGGACCTGGTTGCAAGTTCATAGCATAAGGTAAAAAGAGGAATTATGTCAGATTGGTCATAGCTTCTAACTGTGCCTGGATTTTTTCTTTTATCTTTTTGTTTGGTCGGTTATGTTTGTGTTTTTTGGGACGAATGTGTTAGCCAAAAAATAGCAGATTACTTTCTGCTGCCCAGCAATGTTTGAAAACTAAAACCCAGGATGAAAAATTTCTTGCAAAGCAAAATAATGGTTCAAAACCACAACCTTCAAATTCTTCCCTCCTGCCCTACAGCTAGTGGTGATAAAAATGAGAGCTGATTCATTCCTTGGGTTTTAACCAAGCATTAGCCATAAGACTAAATATTTGGTAGTTGGAAACCCGACGGAGGAAATATTAATAATGCAGTATTGTATTTATGATTTATGCTATTATGATTTGACCGTGTAAACACAAGATAATGGGACCGAAGTAAAATGTGAAAATCCAGTTTGAATGTCAGGAAACACTTGTGACACAAACCACGTGAAGTGCCTGGTGCCGTCCCAAGGGAAGGGTGGGCACGGGGCAGTGCCCGGGGGATATGGGGCAGTGCCCGGGGGATATTGAGCAGTGCCCGAGGGATGGGGCAGTGCCCGAGGGGATGGGGCGGCAGTGCCCATATGGGGGAGTGCCCGAGGGGATGGGGCAGTGCCCAGGGGATATTGAGCAGTGCCTGGGGGATATGGGGCAGTG
>NW_008687771.1:0-3329 GCF_000695815.1 Acanthisitta chloris
GGAGAGCAGGGCCCCACCACACATAATTCTTCCACAGGAAGACAAATGCCATTACTCCAAGCATGTCCCCCATCCTCCTTCTTCCTCCCTCTTTATATACTGAGCATGATGTCGTACGATATGGAATATCCCTTTGGTCAGGTTGGGTCACCTGTCCCAGATGTGTCTCCTCTGAAGCTCCCATGCACCCCCAACCCCCTTGCCTGCATGGCAGTATGGGAAGCAGCAAAGGCCTTGGCTCTGTGTGAGCTCTGCTCAGCAGTAACAAAAACATCTCTGCATTATCAACTCTGTGCCCTGCACAAATCCTAAACACAGCCTCATACTAGCCACTGTGAAGAAAGTCAACTCCACTTCAGACCAAACTAGCACACCAGAGCTCAGGGCTCCTGCTCTCTCCACCCTCCAAACTGTTTAATTAAAATAGTGCTAGTGACCCAAAACTGCAAGGATTGTCACCAAGATCAACAAACCCCCGTAACAAACTTCAGACACCAATACACACAAACTCTCTCAGTGCCACAAAAGCAACAGTTCCTCCAGAGGCATCTCAGTAGGGTGGGAACAAAAAGATATCAGTGTTTCCCACCCATTTTAACTGCCTGCACTTGCTGAGCAACACAGAAGGTATGTGAAAGATGTTTTACTTCTCCTTCCCTTTCTCTGAAAGGGAGAGGTCTAGACAGCAAGATGACAACAGTGTCAAAGATGTTATTTTTTAATAACTGTACCACCTGGCAGATTTTGTTAGTGTTCTGTAGCATGTGGCAATCTACCTAAATAAAATTTAAACTCCTCCAATGCCTCGTGTATGTGCAGATAGGAAACGTCTGCACAGACAAACTTTTTGCTGCACAGCTCAAAACAGAACTGGTACGTTTTTCTTACAGGCAGTGAAGATGCACAAATAATGCATTCCCTGAAGCTTTTGGCACTCACTATGGAAAGGACATAGTTCAACATTTTTTATTCTGAAATCAGGGGTTGGTTTGGGCTGGGCTGAACTAGTCCTTGCTGGTCTTATTCATCACCAGAGGCAGCACTGGAAAAAACAAAGCATATTGCTTTCCTTCTTTGTCCTGCTAAGACCTGTCCCCACACAAGCACTGGGAACAAGGTAATAAAGAGCCTTGCCAAAGTGGCACAGTGTTAGTCTCAGGGATACTGCAGTTATACTGGAGTCATACTTACGATGAATGTGACAGCACAGCAGCATCAGAAACCCACATGCACCAGCCAGGTGGAAAGGGATTCAGTTCCTCTTCCCATGCTATTATTTATCCCTCTGCATGGGCTACATGTAGTAAATGCAATGTTGCTTTCCAAATTCATGTGACATTTCAATTTCAGAGACTGATTTTAAAAAAATTGGGACCCCCAAAATACACAACTCCCAGAAAAGTTCTGGCAGTTCTGATCACTGTTAGTAGTCTGGAGCAACAAGAGTTACAAACCTGGGATGTGAAATATGATGAAGGATTGGCAAAGAGAAAATATACTTTAAAATGAGTAAACAATTTTTTCCTGACACGAATACTTACTTCAAGTCAAAAGAATAGAAGACTGGGATCTAAAACTCAGTAAAATTACAGATCAGAACATCCTAGCAGATAAACAAATGTAGAATTACATGTCTGTTTCCTGTGAATACTGGATACTCACTTTCCAGAACTGACCCCCTTCATATGATCTGTGTAGATATAGATGTCTGGGAGGAATTTATTCAGGATGCCCCTTGCAGACTCCACCATTCTGTTTGCCATCTGTGGTGACACTCTGACAGAGTATCTACATTTCTGAGCTAAGAAATTCATAGCGGTTACAAAAGAAATTGAAATCAGAGACTGACAAAGTGCTCAAGAGGTTCCAATGCATTATTTCAGAAATGTGGTTTTATGCTATACATCTGCTCTTAAGTGCTGGTCTGTGTTCCTGTACTGAGAGATGCATATGTGCCTAAGTGCTTTCTACAGTGTTTTCACTGATATACCTTAAAGTGAGGTACACAGAACACGTGTCGAACATGTTATTGTGACTAGGTCTGTGTTCCTGTACTCAGAAATGTGTATGTGCCTAAGTGCTTTTGACAGTGTTTTCACTGATATACCTTAAGGTGAGGTACACAGACATGTTGCTGAACATGTTATTATGACTAGGTAAACATCTATCTCGAAAATGCCCTTCAACAAGTTTAAGCTGCTGTTCTGTCATCTTGAGCTTTTTTATGATGAAAGAAGTGTGCTCTGCTCTTCATGTACTACTAAAACATGGTCATGAAGTTTCTGTGAATTAGCAGCAAGAAATCCTGCCTCTATCAGCTAGAAATCGAGAAGACAAATAAGAAATTAAAGACAAATGTTTTAACAACAAAAAAAAAAATTAAAAGACTGGAAGAAAAATACTTTGCTCTCTCTAACTATTTTGCAGTGCTGTAAGGCTGTCAAGTTCACTGGTTCTCCAGTCACTCAGCATCTGAAGGTTTCAGGAAAGAAGAAATTACAGCTTTCCTGCTCACCCTAACCCACATCATCACCGTACACAAGAGATGAACTGCCTTTCTGCCCCTGTACAAAGTACACTGTGCTCCAAATTCCATTGCAACTATAATGCAGACTCATGCTCTGCACATTTAACCACTCATCTGCACATGCATTCATGCAGCGATGCAGAGAAATACACTCTCGAAACTCCCAGAAAAGAATTTCCTTTTCTACAAATGTCTATAGCATGTGGAGTAAGTAAACCAAAAAAACCTTTCAGACCTTAAGGGCAAAATCATGAAATAAGAATCAGAAAACTGATTGTTCTGCATAGTTGGTGCACTTAGTCTTTCGGATGAATGTAAAAGGTCGCTGCAACACAATCTCCCTAGCTGTGAGGAAGCATATTTGCTCAGATGAATCTTGATGGAAGAAAAATACACATTGAAAAGACCTAAGGACTTATCCTCTCAGATGTTTTGTTTTCTAGTGTCTCGAAGGACCACTTAATGGCTAAACTAAAATGAGACTGCCTCTCACCTGGTTTAATAGAGGCAAAGCTTTATCCCTGAAAAAAAGCCTAGGCAAACCTACAGAAAAGCAGAAGTTCAAAAACCTGTAGTTCCCATACATCATGGAAAGACCATGGCAAATACAACCAAAACCACAATGAGCTTTTTGTTCTACAGCATATGCACTCAGTAAAACTGCTCTTGCTTGGCAATACTGCACTCATCCAAAAGCTGCAATTGGAAAAGGGAGTCAAAGCATTCTGTTCTCTCACGCAATTATGATGGTATGCCACAAAGTAAGGAACAAGCTGCAAGTCTACACCTCTGACATGAAACT
>NW_008687771.1:3365-6123 GCF_000695815.1 Acanthisitta chloris
TATTTGGGACTCTTAAGCACAAATTGAACTACAAGTTGGCAATGCTCAAGACAGTTTCCTGTAAGGGATTTCTGCCTTCTTCCTACAATGACAGCAGATTCATGTCAGATACCATACAAAAAAACTACAAGAGAAAAATAAAAACAAAAGGAAACAAACAATCCAAACCATTAACTGGATGTGCAGTTCTGTTTGAAAAAGTGAGTATTTCGCAACATATTTTGTGCCCTTTTCTTTCTGCAGAAGTAAAACCTTCTCCACTTCCATCTGCAATGGTACTACCAAATGTGTAAAGCCAATGAACTTCTTTTCATAACACAACAAAAAGTTCAGTATGTGCAGCCAGGTGTAAACTGAACTAACATTTAAACTCTCATTTAACTTCTGCTAGACGCATTAACAGCAAGATGTCACCTATTCAGTGCTTAACAAAACTACATCTGATACTACTGGATTTGCACACAAGGTAAGACTTCTTTAGAGCTTATACGTTATGTAACAGAAGGTATTTTAACTTTTTCTTGCTAGTGAAGAGATTTTAAATAGTGCTGTCCAGTTTTACATTTATTCACTTGTCTACACATGCTTTTTGAACAGCAATGTTCAACAGCAGTTTTGAGACACTGTCCTGAAATCTAGTTGTGTGATCCCTCTGTGAAATGTTTCCCCATGTGACCAGGATACACGCTCAGCAACGCAGGTGCACTTCTGCAACTAAAAGTTGGAAGACTTACTTTTTTAAAAGCAAACTCATTTAAAAGAAGGAAAACACACAAACGAACAAAAAGGATACGCAGTTCCTCTGATGCGCTTGATTTTGCCAGGGTCTGTGAACTGAATAGGCTGCAAGACCTTCCTTACAGGGCAAGAAAACAGTATCTCTCCACCCCCTTTGGGAGGCATTCCTCTCCGGTTGATCTAGAAACAATAATGGAGAAAAAAAGCAGGTTAGTAAAGAGTACAAAGAATGTACCTACACACACAAAAATTACAGCTTTTATTTCACATAGAATAAAACATTTTAACTAGGGGCATTATGTGAACATAGGCAAGAAAAACACACCCTAAAGGCAAAAGTGGATTGTGCACCAAAACTAAAAGCAAGAATTGATTTTTTTTCCCTCCTCTCTCAAGCCTAGTAAGGCATGGCTTCTCAATAAAAAACAAAGCAAAAACAACCAAACACAAAAAAACATCTTTACCAAAGCAACCTTGGCTTAACACTGGTCACTAGTGGCAAATCTGTATCTCACTGCTGAAGGAACACAGGAAGAGTTTGATGACTTTTATATGGAGGACCAGAATGAATTCATTCCCATCAACATGTCTGTCCAGCCTGACTCTGTCCCACCACCCCAGCCAACACCCACAAGGATGGAACTCAGACATGGGCCCTGAGTGGGTCTGGCTCAGGGAACCCCTGTCCAGACAGGGCAGGCCTGTGGTGAGAGCTGGAGACTGGTCCTAATGCGGGATCACTGGAGTAGGGGTTAATGGTCCCAGGGCAATGACATGAGGACGTGGGCTGTGGGCAAGACGGGGAAGCACCCAGGGTGAGGACTGTCAGAGCAAGGCACTAGCAGGCCCTGGTAGTGCAGCTAGGGCCTTCAAACATTTAAAATGAGTGTTCTTAACTATGAAAAGCTACAGATTCTTTCTCCAATCTAAAAAAAATAAAATAAAATCTATTTGACATTGAGATATATTTGGCCTGTGAAGTCTTTAAAGAAAAGCTTCTTTCCTGTATTTTCCAAACTGGAAGCAAACCTCAATCACCCAAACAGAGATCCAGCTCCTCATGAGTGAAGAAAGCAAACAATTCCATTACCACGCCCAAGCTACAAGGATGGGACAGGAAAAGCAAATAGAAATCAAAAGATATCAAATGAACTGAAAAGCAACAAGAACGCAAAATGTTTCTTAGTCTTCTCTGGCGACTAAAAAAAGATACTACTTTCTCCTTACCCTCTCTACCCTTATCCTTTGCATCTCTCCTAATACAAGCACTGCATGGCTTGTATGCCATTTAAAACATCTCAAGAACAAGGGACAATTTTAGAAACATGTATAGCCACAGCTAGATTATCTGTTAAAACAGGAGCTCACAGCAAGCATATGGCCCTGTGAAGCAGTGCAAATGCATAACTTCAACATGTGCTAGAAAAGAAAGGAACAAACTTTCTTACCTTGATCTCCAGACTTTCACCATCAATCCCAAACTTCTTCAGTAGGGGTAGAGCTGTTGCCTTAAGGACATCAACCTATGGAACACAGAATTTAAAAAGTAGACTTGTGGCATGTTGGCCTGGCTGGACGCCAGGCACCCACCAAAGCCACTATATCATTCAACTCTCTGCACATGGACAGGGGAGAGAAAAAGCTGTAATGAAAGGTTCATGAGTTGAGATAATGACAGGGAATGATCACTGAACAAATACTGTCACGGGCAAAACGGACTCAGCCTGGGGAAACTGAGTGATTTTATTACTAACAGGATCAGAGCAGGATAATGAGAAAATAAAACAGAGCTTAAAAACACGTTCCCCCACCCCTCCTTCCTTCCCAACTCTACCTCCTCCCCCGCAGCGGCACAGGGAGATGGGGAGTGGGGGCTGCAGTCAGTTCATCACACATTGTTTCTGCCAGTGCTCTCAGGGAGAGGAGTCCTTCCCCTGCTCTAGCATGGGGTCCCTCCCACCAGAGACAGCTGTTCACAAACTTCTACAATGTGAGCTCTTCCCATGGGCCACAGTTCTCC
>NW_008687772.1:0-1699 GCF_000695815.1 Acanthisitta chloris
CTGTAGAACGAGCGTTTACGTTTGCAGTGCTGGGACTGGAGGGACATTTACAACAAAACAGTCCGGATTCTTGAGGACATTTTCTCTTCCAGCTGCTTTCTAAATATAGCGCACGGCAATGCATTACCCAGCACCGTATCCTCGTTCTGGCACTTAAGGAAATTCAAAGTCAAGCTGGAGAAAAAAAATATGGAGACAAAGACAAGATAATTTTTTAAAAAAAAAATAAAATTAACATCGAGTATTTAAAATCCACGTCTGCATTAAGGTCACCCGAAAAGCGAGAAGGACCGACTATTCCTATCTTGAACCAGCTGTCTTTTCCACGGAGACAGTTGTTTGCCTCCTGACCCATCGATAGCTTATTAATACAATTTAATTCTGCAGTTGTTTCTGTTTAAAGAATGTTTGGAGTGAATTGTTTCTTTTGTTTATGACCAAACAAACGAGCTCTGGTAATCTTATGTTTTATCTTCCTAACATATGGAAAAGCTATTTATCCCAGCCAATCACAATAAAGTGAAGAAAACCCCATTTTATGGAAAGGTATATATCACAAGTTTGTTCATCATTAAAGATATGATTACCAGTGAAAACCCTCCGAAAGTGGCACATTTATGATTCCAGGAACAGATGGGGACATCCATTTTCCTTGCAAATACTTTTGAAATTGCTCTACTGGTAGCAGTATAAAAATGATATACAGATGCCAGTGCCAACGAAGCCGGGACAAGAGGTCCAGATTTACACAGTAAAAGCTTCACATGCGCTCTGTCAGCTTTGATTGATCTGCACTATACCTCAGAAACTTGTTGACTGGGAAAGGAAACAGCTCAAATAATTCACTGCAACAAGGCAGATAATTCACCCGACCAATCGCTCCGCTCCGCTCCGCTCCTCCGGGCGGTGACATACGAGTCCTCCTGCCGCACAAAGAAGCATCATTCTCCAGCGTGAGCAGCGGTCGGTGTCACGGAGGGGGGGAAGAGGGGGAGAGAGAGAAAGAAAGGTGGGAGCAGTGCACACAAAAGGAGAGGCGAGAAAGGAGAAGTTGCTTTTGGGCAATAGGCACAGCCATCTACCTTTTCCGTGTGGAGCCCAGGCCGAGCCATTCAGCCCCAATTGTCATTATCATATTGATTAGGTTCATCAGAGAGCAATTTTAGGTTTAACGCCAGCGGATTGGGAGAGTGAGCGAAGAATTATCTAAGAAAAGCACAACATTCTTACCGCAGGGACGTTCCCCTGTTCCAGTTCATTGAGGGAGTTGATTAAGTTTAAATGAAGCAGACACTGGATAAAAGTAAGGGTATTGACCACTGGGCAGCGCGGTCTGCGCTTGAAAAGGCCTGATACATGCAGAAAAGCAAGATTTGCTAAATGCTCTAATCTTCAATCAAATCTTACATCAATACAGACAAAGTTTGGTAATGAGAGATTCAATGAAGCATGCGGGAGAAAGAATTAATCCTCTTGGTCTAAACTGGGTTCAACTTTGAAGCCTGCTCCGAAGGAAAGACAGTTATCTAAATGCTAAATAAGAAACTTATTGTACTTTTCATGGCATGCTAATCTTTTGTCTATTTCATCTCTATTATTTGTATGCTTATAGGCGGCAGTTGTCATGGTGATTATATCAAACCACTTCTGTGTGGATGGCTGCGAGGAATCAGGGCCTCCCTCCAGCCCTCCGCCGGGG
>NW_008687773.1:0-1079 GCF_000695815.1 Acanthisitta chloris
TCCTTTTGTCTCCTCTCCCCGCCCTCTGCCTCTCTTCTCTCCGCCCCTTTATCTCCTCTCCACGCTCTCTGGTTCTCTTCTCCCCTTTATCTCCTTTCGCTGTCGCTGTTTCTCCTGTCCACGCTTTCTGGTTCTCTTCTCTCCGTTTTCTGTCTCTCCCCTCGCCCTTGGTGGCTCCCCGCGTTCCCCCGTGCCAGCCCGCGGTGCTCCCGCCGCTCTCTCCTGGCGGAGCGTTGGTTTCCAAATAAGCGCAATCCCAGCCGAGCTCTGGGGGTGTCTTCTCGGGGATTGTTTCAGAAGAAGTGCACGTTTCATCTCTCCCGCTGGCAGGGACACAAGTGTAATCCTCATCCCCAACCCTTGAACTCATAGCTCGGGAAAGAACAAGGACACAGTTTTACTTAAAAAAACCCAACCCAACCCAGTCAAGTTTTAAAAATGAGAGGGGAGGGGTAAAGTTGGTTTTTAAGAAGTATCTCCGGGCAGTAGACTTTTGGGTGCCTGGAGCTGGCAGTACTGGCCAAGTACAAACAAAGGTACTCCTTTACAAAGGTGTAAATGTCTCAGTTCCTTTTGTCTCAGTCCAGGCCCAGCTAAACATCTTCCAAGTACTCCCTAGACTATTTGGTTCCCACTTGTTTTGTTTTTCTCTTCACCATCACTGTGGAGCTAGATTTTGGTAGCTGTTCATTCCATGCAGCCTCCTAAAGGAGGAGAATACTTTAGGTTTTTCTCTTCACCATCACTGTGGAGATAGATTTTGGTAGCTGTTCATTCCATACAGCCTCCTAAAGGAGGAGAATACTTTATTCTTACATATTTAAACGTACATCCTTTGTTTTACCCTATTTGTATGTTACAGTGGGAAAAGATTAATACAAATATACAAAATATCATTTTTATAAAGGCTCTTGTATCCCTGATAAGAACTTTTTAACCAAATGAGCATTTGGTGTTCTCAGCACATTGGAAAATCACATTAAATGCTTGTGTCCAGGCATAGCTAGATACATTTTCCTATCTGACTTTGAACTGTTTAGTTTTGTGTCAAGTATTTATCTGTGACACAGTAAAATGGA
>NW_008687773.1:1142-11422 GCF_000695815.1 Acanthisitta chloris
CAAGAAAGATGCTTTCTTGAAGTACTTTCCTGAAGATCCTTTTTCCCCCCCCCTATTTTTGCTGTTTAGAGATTTGCATTTTGCTTTCCCAGCAAATTACCCAACAAGGTTCACACATAAGGATGTAATCTAACACTTAACAAGGCAATTTCTTGAGGTGATTGGTGCCATCCACTGTTAAAGGGTCATCACTGCAGCCAGTGCTGCTCTCAGTTATTACTACTGACAAATGGAATTGTGGGCAAGGAACTTCGTAATAAAAATCAAATTAACAGCATTTTAGGCCACAAAGTAGCGTAAAAAGCTGAAGGATATTCTGGTGACTGTGTCAGCACAGCTTTTTGGAGTAGTTCAGGATAAATGAAAGCTACTGATTGCTCAATGAAGTGAGTAATGCTTAGTGCTGTGGGTATTTACTTGTTGTCGGTTTTGCCATACTGTATGTTCTAAAACTTGATCTCACTGCTGAATTTATTGTGGTCTGTATAATTTTCTCTATATCTCCTTTATAAATCTGTATTCACATGTCATTTCCAGCATTATAATGGTCTGAAACTGCTCTCAGGGAGGTCACTGTGAGCAGCTCTGTGATTCTGTGACCCAGTCTGCTGAGGTTAGATGGTACATGACATGGTAACATTCAAACCCTTTTGAAGTGTAAAAGAAAATGCTTCAGCAAAGGTTTGCAAATTATTACAAACATGGGAGAATTATTAAAACAAGTTGTAACTTTCTCCCTGTATTGTTGTGACTCAGAGGAAAAAATATTTGGACTACAGTAATATTTTACTTGTTTATTTTCTTTCCTTTTTTATTTTTCAGTGGCCCATTGGGACTACAGCCTGAACTTAATCTTCCTCATACTTAGGAGAAGTTGCCAGCCTCTTGTCACATAATCAGGTAGGAAGACTTGAAATTCTCTGGCATGTTGTAATAGGCTGCTTACAAAGTGGATTAGTCAGAGAAGAATACTGGTGGGTTTTTTCATCCTTTTTTCATGGGCTTTCCACAGTAAAATATCCAAAGTGATTTGCCCTATTTAGTTGGAGGGGAAATTTCAGTTCCTGAGTGTTTGGTTGCATCTTATAAGCTTATTTTAGAGAAAGAAAAGTGCAATTTAGCTGGTAGCAGCCAAAGGAGTTGGTTACACTGGGTCCCTCCTCTTGCATTTCTACTTGGCACACCAGTGGGACACATTACAGGTTGCCCTGAGTGTGAGTTGTTGCCAAGTTCATTATTTGTATTACTCTTGGCAAGTCCTGCATGGTTAATGTGTAAATAGGTGGTTTTTTTCTTTCACATTTTACAATAGCTTGTTTCAGCTGCCTTGTGCAACTTCTTGCTTTTCATTGAAATTTCTGCTGTTGAAAATCTGTTGCATAAATGATTTGATCAAACTGGGCCTTCCTGGATTGAGCTGCATAGTTGAAATAGGAGCTGTGCTGGTTGAAACAACACAGAAACCAAATTTTCAAATTGCCTTTCAGGTCCACATTGGGTAAATGAGCTCTGCAGTCTATGATGATGCACTAATGAGCTGTGATCCTCATTATCAGTATTATGGTCTTCAGCAGGGTTATTTGCATGCATAAACTCAAATATTTGTTTGATTGCAGAGTAGGGACCTAAAATACTTGAACGTATCTGAATAGCAGAAACTTTAATTTGTAGTCATAACACAAACAGTACCATATTGTTTTCTGAGTGATACCTGAAATAAATCCTATATGTTTTAGAAAGAAATATACAGAAATATATATGACCAGATCTCTCAAGACCTGTATGTAATACAGCCCTAAAACTTAAGATTGTGTCAAATGTTTATTAGGAAATTTTGGTATATGCTTTAATTAAAATTGTTGTTGTTGTTTACAGAACTACAGAGCAAAAAGCCAAAAGTGGTTTGAAATAAAATGATTCACGATGCTTTATAAAGACAAACTTCTAGATCTTATTCAAGTCCCCTGTTACCTGAAGCCCTGGTGACACTTGTGATTGGGTTTCTCATTTGGAGCATTTGTTGCAATGTTGACATGTTAATGAACTTAGAGATAAACAACTTTAGTATCAGGAGACAAACTTTGAAAATAATCCAAGGTCTAGATTCTGTAATTAGTAGTTTCTATTGATGAAACTTATCCTATCCCTTAATTTTGGTTATGTACTTTCTTAATTCCAAGCTCCTTTCAAAAGAATCTGGTGTAAATAACTGAATCATTATAAAAGGAAGAAAAGACAAAGCTTTGCAATTACACATGCATCAGTTATTGAGAGTGGATAATAGTTTTCTTTTCAAGTAATAGACTCTGCATTTGATTTTCTGAGGCTTTTTGAGTGTGTTTGCTCAAGTTTCTTAATTAGTTACAAAAAAAAAGCTGCAGGTGTATTGGCAAAGACTGTTATTTGGCCTGGGAAATGTTCCAGGAGACAGTTTTGTGAGGTTTGTTTTTTCTTTAATGTAAATATTTTGCTGTATTATTACCAGTCATTTTCAAGGTTCCACACCGTGTCTGCTGTGTGTTTAAACATTGCAGCTTCACTCCAACGACTGACAAAACAAATGATAACCTGAGAGTAGAATCCTTATTGTGAGAGGGGATTGAACACTATGGAGTTACTTGCAGAAATGACAAGTGTCACCCCCATGCAGCTGTCTCTGAGGTACACACAGCCCAACTTCAGCTGACATGCAAGAAATGACAAGTGTCACCACCATGCAGCTGTCTCTGAGGAACACACAGCCCAACTTCAGCTGACATGCTGCAAAAAGTGAGCCATGCCCAACTGCCACTCTCTCAGTTAGTTTAAAATCAGTGCACTTCAGCAAAGTTTCTGCAAGTGCAAAAATTACAGCAGTATTCTTGCTAATCTTGTAAGTAGGGATTTTATAAAGCTCTTTTAAGTATTTTTTTATAGGTTATCAAAAGTTAGACACAGACTCTTGATTAAAAGCCTCATTAAGGTTTTACAAATCTTGCAGCCAAGTGGTTTTCTTTTTTAAAATTTTCATAACATTTTGCTACTACTCTGACTACAGGAATTTAAATTATTTTTTATTTTTCAAGTGAATGTAGTTACTCCCACTGGCTGGACATTTGGGATTTTTTTATTTTTCAAGTGAATATAGTTACTCCCACTGGCTGGACATTTGGATGGGTACTGATTTACTTTAGTAAGGTTTTCTAGAATCTGGTCCCAAATTTTAGTATTATTTAAATGTCTAAAAAAGAATGGTGATATTTGGTTTATATGTTCTTGTGCAGAACAATATTTTTTTCTTCAATTGAAGAAGAGTATTCTTTTCCCTCTGAATACCGTGCAGAACAATATTTTTTCTTCAATTAAAGAAGAGTATTCTTTTCCCTCTGAATACACCATGTTTTATAAACTTTTGTGTATGGGCAGTAAACTGGATCAGACTTTCACTGCATACAATGACTTCTACACAGCCAAAGTGTGTGAAAATGTTTCTGATGTATTTAGGCTGTAACTGATCCTCTCCTGAGAGATCTGTAAGAAAACACTGCAGTCAAAAACTGCTCTCACAGACCTTTTGTGAGACTAAGGTCTATTATAATCCTTCTGAAATCAGTGAGATTATTCATCAGCTGCTGCAAATGGGAATATTTCCAACAATTTCAGTACAGTTTTACTCACACCAACTGGGCATGCTAGGCTAGTGTAATAGTGGTGAAAAAAGCAAATTAAGCTTTCTTCACATCAAGGACAATGATGTGTTTCCATTTGATTCCAGTGTATTTTACTGCACTCCTCAGAGCAAATGCAGTTCAATTAAATCTCAGTGGAGGACTTTTCCCAGGCAGACACCTCTGGAAATTGCTTTAACCCTTTCCCACTTGGAAAGCATATTTGGAGAAATGGGATCACTCTTACGTGCTTGGTTTCACAGTGGCAGAAAAAGAGCAAAACGTTTTCAGGAAGATACAATCCACTTTCAGCCTATTCCACTGCAAGTTATAGAAATCAGCTCCAAGTCTTGTTGTGTTACAGAGTCCTACATCAAAATCTAGGAAAAATAATTTGGAGGTAATTTGTGATATATGACTGGTGGAATTTTGTCAGTCATGTTATCCATCTTTTTTGTACTGGTGTCCTGTCAGTCTCCAGTCATCTCCAGACTATTAAATCCTAAACCAACACACTTTTATCATACATGTAGAAATATGTATAAGTCAGCACTATCTTCAGTTACACTTGACCTGCATTTGAGAACAGTTAAATGCAATTTTGCCTTGGAAATAAAATGTAATTATTAGAATTCCCCCTCTAGTCAATGTCTACTCTTCAGTGGTTTAAAATCTTCTCCTTAAAATGTTTAATGTGTATTTAAATCTGTGTATACTTCTAAGTCCAGTTAATCCACAGAGATTTATATTAGGTGAGGATTGGAAGAGGCAATTTTGTCTTGCAAATTCTTGAACTAGTGTTACTCTGCTAGCACTGTGAGAGCCAAACTTTCTGCCAGAAACTGTCAACAGTTAAAAAAAAATAGATTCTGGCGTGGGATCTGATTTCTGAACCTATATGAAAATATGTTCTTGATGAAATGTGACACATTTGTTTATGGCACGAAATCTTACAAGTTTGAATAGATTTATCTTTTGCTCAACCTCATGACTGAGCCTGTCTTGGGTCTGTTAATGTTTGAAGGGTAAACTATCATGAACATTTTTTTGCTGTTGCTGATGAGTTGTAGAGTTCCCGTGAATGAGCAGAAATGGTTCTAACCAAATGTTTCCCAAAATACAGGTGCTGCAATTTAAATTTCTTATGCTCTGAGAATGAACAGCAAAGTTTGTTTTGTTTCTTGCGTTTGACTGCAGGAGTGTTCTCATAAGAATCAGGTAAAAGCTGCTCCTCTTTTATCAGTGTTTCATTGTGCTTTGAGCAGAAAATCAGCAGTGTTAAGTCAGAGTAGTATTGTCTAAAACACATCAGAACACATGATAATTTGTGATAAAATAGGACTTTGCAATAAAATGAATGCCTAGTGCTGTCAGCTCATTAGCTTTGCTTACTGATTTAATTTTGTCTTTGTGCCACAAGCACTTGTGAACTGCAGCCACTTCACTCTGCAAGGCGTGAACAAAGGTGATAGAAACTCGAAGATCAGATAAGTTTGGCAACTGGCACAAGGTGTTGAAGGTGAGATCAGCTGAGGCAATAATGTACCCAATATATATTTAGGTAACTAGTTTAGTTGAAACACACAAGTTCAATCTGTCCAAATACCTTTAAGAATTTGGGGGTTATTTTTCACACAGGTGGAAATCAGGAGTTAACAGTATTGATATCCTTTGGTCTAGTGTGGCTTAAAAGCAGAAGAAATAAGACACTGGTAAAGGGTCTTCAGTATTTGAGCTCTGTCTCTCCCTGAAAAGTGTTTCAAACAATAACCTTGTTGCTTTACCTGCCTATTAGGAAATCCATTAGAACAGTGACTGTGATACCAGAACTAAACAACTGGGTTGGCAATTGAGCTGTGGCATTCCAGAGCTCCAAGGGACTGGATGGGCTTCGTTAGCTGTTAATGACTAGAGTCAAATTGTTAGCTGACAGCAAACTCAATCCCGTCAGCTTTGCTGTTTGAACAATATCATTGCTGCATAAAAGTTATTTGTTGAAGTTTGATGTTTTCAGAAATACCTCAAGGAAAAAAAGTGAATTAAATCTTCATAGTTTACTGAAATCCATAACTTCTGAGAAACTTAGATTCTATATTCACTATAGCTGTTTATGTTCTGAGGGTTTCCTCTATAAGGAAAGTCTCTTCAAATATTTTAATTAAAAAGCCAAAAAGAAATAAACTGTCCTTGGCATATGTCATGCTAATGAGCACTGGTTAGTTTGAAAATACGTGTTCATTGGTTTTCCATGATAATTTCCCTTTGAACCAAAGTATTGCCGATTGACAGAAACATTTCCTGGGAGCAGTAGGTGGCATCGTTTCCCTTTTGTAATTCTTCAGAGACGTTGCCCTCGTGCATTATGTGTGCAGACAGAATTGTCTTTTTGTTTACGGCATTAATCCTGGGGTTAAGGTTGGCCTATGGTGAGCAATAATAAGTTTAACCTTTGACTTCGTGCAATAAGATGTAATTTATTATTTCTAGACTCTTTGTAAGTGCCATTACCCTCCCTTCTCCTTAAGATAAATTGAGACAAGTGAGCACTTGATATCAGTGAACTTTACATGCAAAACATAAATCTAATTTACTTATCAGCTGAGCTGAGTTCTTTATCCTTCGGTTATGTCTTTTAAACTGTGCAAACATTTTTCGTTTGTTTGGTGCATTAGTCAATTTTTGGAATTCATAGAATGTTTGGTCCTTCACATAGATTTCAAACCAGTAAATCTAAACCCTGGGATGTCTGAATGCATAGAAACTTGATGAAATGTGGAAACAGAGCAAGCAAGCTGTGCATATTCCTAATATTTACTTGCTAAATAACTGGTAGCAGGAAAGCATTTTAAATTAATTTTCAAAAACAATTTAAAGGTGATTAAACAACAAGCAGCATGTAAATAGATTTGGTTTGTAGCCATTGCCAATCACTTAGATCTGTTATTTATAAAACCTCATTATTTTTTGATTCTAAGTGAAACAGTTAAACTTTTTTTTTTTAAAAAACGCTCTTTTAATTTGCATTGAATGTTTGTGTTGCTTTCTGGTTTGTAATTGAAGAGCAAATTTATATCAAGTTTATTAGTCTTGATGCTCTTCAAGCAAGAAAAAGAATATACTTTTTAATTGTGTGTGCTTTGAGTGCTACATATTTTTCTCCACGTTGAGAAAGTGCTGATTCATCAGATGTGTTTGGGTGGGGGGGTTAGGTGTATCATAGGTGTATCACTGGTTTTAGAGTAGGATCCTTCAGGTAGAATGATTCAGCAAGACCAGAACATTGAATCTCTCATCCTTCAGATGATTCATGACCCTCAGCAAGACCAGAACATTGAATCTCTCTTTCCTCCATCTCAGGCCTTACTATATTTTGATAACGGGACCTGTTTTTATCACAGCAATGATCACATAAAAATATTAGTCAGTATATATGAAACATGTGCAAGGCAGAAAAACTTGAATAGAAATCTTGAAGTTATTAAGTGCCATTTTGGAAGAGGATGATTCATGACCCTCAGCAAGACCAGAACATTGAATCTCTCTTTCCTCCATCTCAGGCCTTACTATATTTTGATAACGGGACCTGTTTTTATCACAGCAATGATCACATAAAAATATTAGTCAGTATATATGAAACATGTGCAAGGCAGAAAAACTTGAATAGAAATCTTGAAGTTATTAAGTGCCATTTTGGAAGAGTGCTAATGTTTGATAAGATTCTACAATACATTTTTTCAGCCTGGGTTTAATGGTTTGGAATGATCAAAATAAGTTAAAACACATAGTTGTGGAAAAAAACCATTTGCAGGCCCTTCCTGTGACACCTTACATAGAAAATACATCTGTAATTACACCATTTGATGTCATGATCTCTGTATTCAGTCTTCAGAACACCAAGGGCTAGTTTGATGGGCGTTTCAGTCCTGTTCCTAATTTGAAGAGTAATTTTTTGACAACTAAAGAGATTGCTAGTGTCTGAAATATGTGTTGGTGTTTGAATCTTCGTCAGTTTGTTTAGCAGAGGTTTTCTTTTGCCTGAGCAGTCAGTGGATTAGCTTAGCTCCTGCTGGCTAGGTAAGAGATGGGTACAACATTATGAAACCAACAGTAGCAGCTGTTTCTCATGACACACAATAGACAATGATGGATTGTCAGAGTAATTAGATTCCTTATAATCTTAGAAGGGTAATTTTGAAAATCTTCCTGCAGCTTGCATTTCACAGATATACTTTGTAATTTCCCTTAAGTTTTAATTATTTTTGATAATGAACATGTAATAGCAAGAACTGAAGAGAGCATCATTTATGCTAGTTTCATACACTGCAGCTATGTTGAGTAGAATGTGCTTAAACATGAGTTAAGGAGGAAGAAATTGTGCAATGCATACATGCATAATATAAATAAAATTTAAATATATAAATGTAACCCAACAAATTAGCAAACTGTCATTAGCCATTTAAAGGCTAAGGCCAAGTGAAATGTAGCTCTGAGCTCTGACATATGAATATATAACCTCATTTTCCTCCTGTGTTCCTCAGTGCCCTTTTCATATAGAAGTTGTAATCACAGAATACTTAGAGATAAGTTTGCCACCTGCAGGGATAAAATACTCTTCCTCACTTGTCAGAAGCAGCAGACATGAAGGTGTTTCATGAGACTCTCCATTTTGCTAAGTAGAAATCTCTTTCCACTGGGCAGATAGTAATTCTGACAGCTCTTTGGGGTTCACATCAAGTAATGCAAGTTTTATTCTTTTTGGAAATAAAGCCAACGGTGCTGAACAGATATTGGGATCTTCATTCTCTCTTCCCTTCCTGGTGAGCTTCTCCTTACTTATTGGAGGCTTTTTTAGGTCAGAAGAATGGTTAGCCTTTAAAAATCACGGGTTAAAGTTTGGGGGACAAAGAAAGTTGTGGCTCATGTGAAGAAGAGAGGCACAGTGGTAGCTGGAGATGAATTAAAGCCTCACAGCAGGAAGCTGCTGCTGACCTGTTACCTCTCATCATTCCAGAGCTGTTCTGTGGTGGACATTTGCTCCAACTATAGCTGAGTCATTGGTGCACCTGAACTGATGTGGCCCCTGGTACAGATACTTTTGCAGGAGTGGAATTATTCAAACAAGAATAAATTCAGTTTCAATTAGAATATTTGCTTGTCCACGTGAGAAATTTGTGTTGGTGCTGCTGCTATCAGTGGCTTTACGTTGGGGCATTTTATAG
Organism: Acanthisitta chloris; assembly: GCF_000695815.1. Lineage (NCBI taxonomy): Eukaryota > Metazoa > Chordata > Aves > Passeriformes > Acanthisittidae > Acanthisitta > Acanthisitta chloris. The sequence goes on from NW_008687773.1 coordinate 10,009, forward strand.
ACAAAGACTTAATGTGAGAAATTTGTGTTGGTGCTGCTGTTATCAGTGGCTTTACATTGGGGCATTTTATAGACAAAGACTTAAATGAGGAAGAAATTCAGTGGGAAACTATAAAGTGAGTGAAAATTTCCTGTCACACAAATAGAAGTGAAGAGCTGAGGATTGTTTTGAAATTATCTTGTGTGGGAGATGCTGTATAATTGTGGTGGTTTATTCCTTCCTCTAAAATCTGCTCTGCTTTGGCCAGTGGCCAATAGAAGAATTGCACTCTGACAGTTTTGCCTTTTTATAATCCTATCAAATACTCTTAACTACCCAATTAAGGCAGTTTCTCTTCCACTAACATGCTTTTTTCCCTTGTATTTTCAATCAAGTTTTTTTTCCCCTGAGTTTAAATACTTGAATTGCTGCTTCAAAACGACAGTGAACATTTTTAGGTATGCTGAGATCACTTCAGGTGATTTTTTTCTGATAGGTTGTTATGACTTAAGGGCTCTACAGATCCGAATGCAGTGGCATCTGAATGAAGTTTCTGTGCATGTGGAGCCTGGCCGTGGGTTTCAATGTGTTGTCTTTTCTCTCTATTCTTTTTGTAACACAAAAAAACATTTCTGGGAATTTCCAAAGAGTACAGTACACTTCATTTTTAGTTGTCAAGAGAGCTGACAGTTTATTGTGGTACTATGAATACATTATTCCAGGATTCACACTTAAAACAAAGGCAGAAAGGCTTCCCTTTTTTTTTTTTTTTTCAAAGCTGACATTTTGAATTTATATTAAGCATAGCATCACCTGGATACACACTGCATGAAAATGTAGACTATTCATAATGAATTATTAACCCAAAGCTTTTACCCTTTCTTAGATGCACTGAAGTTACTCTGCAGGGTACTACAGGGTTATGAATGTGGGAGAGAATAAGGGGGTTTCTAATAAGATGTATAACAGGCTACAGTACCAGTGGATGTCATTGTTCAGCAGCTATTTTCCATAAGAGAAAGGGTTTTTTTCCTCCATAAGAGAAAGTGTTGGGCAGAGACAGAAAGGTTTTTTTTTCTCCATAAGAGAAAGTGTTGGGCAGAGACCTCTGAATATATTATTAGAAGAATAGGAGCACTGTAGTTTGTGGATTTACTTTAGGTAACCTTCTCATATCTCCAGGTTAACTGCATAGTCAGGATTGTAGTTTAAATGTACTTGGTAAAACCGTAATCCAATTAGCCATCGAATTTCGTATGCATTTTTAATAATGATATTTAAAATGTCAAAGTTTAATCTTGCCTCAGTTCTGTTTGAAGAGTTGACAATCTCCGTGCACCTTTGTGAGTCTTTTCAGAACAGTTTGCTCCAAACTGAAATAATCAGCTGTACATCTGATCCTTCAGCTGAAGTCTGGTGGTTGGTGGCTTCAAAA
>NW_008687774.1:0-18576 GCF_000695815.1 Acanthisitta chloris
GAAGTCGGGAAGCATTGCCCGCGCTGCGCCCGCTCTCCTCCTCGAGGAGTCGGAGCCTTCTCTCTTCGTCGCTTCCACCCGCCCAGAACCGCCTGTCTCCGTCCCCGCACACCCGTCCTGTGCTTCGCCTGCGGGCGGACGGTCCTGCCGTGCCGGGTAGTGGCAGTGCTCGTCCCCGATTCCAGCGGCTGGGGGGCCCCCCTTCCCCGGGCGGGGAGGCTTCACGTGCTTGCTCCACCGAGCTAACTGGGCTCCTTGCGCTTCCCTCCACTTCACAGCTGACCTCGTGGGATTTGGGGGATACCTGGACTGTGTAAGCAGAGGTGCAAAAACACTGAAAACTGAGGTCTGAAAGGACCTCTGGAGATTGCTGGGTTCACCCTGTCACCTCGAAGCAGGGTCGAATTTGATCAGGCTGCTAATGTTAAGTTTTGAGTGTCGCCAGGGTGGAGAGGGCATAGTTTCCCTGGACAGCTGTTCCTTTGTAATTTTTTTCCTCTGATATGTATTCAGTTTCCCTTGTTGCAGCCTGCGCCTGTTGTCTCTCAGGTGGTCACTGTGGACTTCCGGGCAGCACCCGGCTCAATTTTCTCTGTACCCTCCCATTAGGTTGCTGAAGATAATAATAATATTCCCCCGTTATCTAATCCTCTCCTTGTATCTGAGAACTCCTGCCCCCAACCATCTTGGTGGCCTTGTGCTGAGCTTGCTACATCTCGTCATCATTTTTGGCATATGGGAGCAGCTGAAACACAATGCAGTGCACCCCGGTGGTGTCACAGGTGCTGGATGGAGGGGAAAGGCCCCAATTTCAACCTCCACAGCCAAGCTGGAACTGGGAGTGGAGGACGTGCAAGGTCACTCCACCGTGGAGCAGTGTTCTCCTCTGCTCTGGTTTCAGAGTGGCTGCCTTGAACTCCTGGCAGTCTTTGGCCTATCCCCAGTACTGTGTGGCATCTCTCTCTGGCTCACAGGGGTTCGGGCTGTCATTAATGTAACCTCTGTCAGAGCCAAGGGCAAGTTCCCCATGTGTGAAAAACCTTTGATAGCATGGATACATGGGGGAGACGCAAAGTGGGACGGGCGGGGGTGATGAGCTGGAGAGGATCAGCAGGCCCACCAGGATGGCTGGAAATGCCCATCAGGTTGTTTGGTACATGGATGTTTCTCTCGTTCTTCTGTTGCTGATGGACTGTCCTGGTTCCTTCTGGCTCAGGGTGACGAATGCACCACCTGAAGCTGCAGGGTAGTGAGGAGAGATTCCCACAGTCCTCTGAGAGTGAAGGGGCTCCCAGGCACACCTGTGGGAGGTGGACTCGATGGGAAGTCATGCAGAATAACTGGCTGCACGCCACTGAATTCATGCCCACCTGAGTGTTGGAGCAGAGGATGTCATGAAGTTTCTTCACCTCCTTTGAGGGAATTGCAGGGGAAGGTTGTGCTGCACTTTCTTTTGTTAAGAAGTACAGCCAGCCCCTGCACCCCAAATGCTTTCCAGCAGTGAGGAAATTTGCACTCTCTTTGATTCTGAGCTTTAGCCAGAGCATGTGTGGCTGGGAAGCAGGTCTAGGGAAGCTTAGGCAATGGGCAGGATCTTGCTTGCTGTCAGCAGTGGGTCTCTGGAGTGTCTTGGCTTCAAGGAGAGGGGTCTCCTGAGATGGGCGTGTGGCTGGGTTCTGCCTGCAGTGACACTGGGAGGCATGGCCAGGGGTCGCAGAGGTCCACAAAATGGCGAAAGAGCCTGTCTTGTCCCCAGGGCAGATGAGCCCTGACGGGATTTGAAGCAAAAGAGGGGTAAGTCCCCAAGCTCTGGCCTCTGATGGTACCTTAGTCCCGTGCTTTGCAAGCAGGCTTATTTCCGTACCTTGTAATTGCCTTAGAGGAGGGTGGAATAATTGGCTCTAGAGCCGACAGAGACAAGTGTACAATACATGCATCTGGGCCATGGATGGGTAATTCTTTTAATTGGTCTGATAAAGAGATTGAGGCTGATCAGATAATAAGTGGTTAGGATTAAATTGCCTTTCTGGGTGCCCCATTTCTTGTGCTGTGAGTGAACAGCACAGTTTACCCTTTCCAGGAGGCAATTGGGGAAGGAGTGTGAGTACTGGGGACAAAGCTTGTTTTTTGCTCTCCCCTGTGCCAGAGAGGTGGGATGCTGAAATGGGTCTTTCCTGTTGGGCTTCAGGGTGTGTAATGCATTCCCCTTTTAAGGAGGTATATGTAATGGCTGGGTCTGGTGTGACAGCGTAAGTAGGGAGCATAGCCACCAGCGGGGCAGCCGGTGGATGGTTGTCCAGCAGAGTGCGAGGAACCAAGTTTTCAGCTGTGGTCCTTTGGCAGGCCTGGTGCTGGAGCCTACATGTAAGCCTGGAGTTGCCTGCCATTGCCTCAGGGAAGGTCTGTGGGTGGCACGGTCTGTGGGTAAACGGTGCTCAAGAAACTGAGCCAAGCCCGCCTTCATCTTTCTGGGATGTCACTTGTCACTGTCTTTCTTGCAGCTTGATGCATACACTCATGTGAAAGCTGGGGCAGCCCAGCCTTCCCTGTCCCTGCTGAGTGGGGTTACCCCTCGAACCTGCTGGCCCTTTGGCCCACTCTCCCTGGTGCAGGTGCAGTAGAGGGGCTCTGCAGTGGGCTATGCCCCAGGTGCCCTGGGGGAAGACCAGATGGTGGTGAGGAGCCTGAAGTTTGCAATCTGTATGCTGGCAGGCTAAGAGCAGTGCTTCCCTCGGGACAGGCTTTTTCACAACACACCTTGGTGCCAGCTAGCTGTTGAGCAATCATCTGTCTCCCTGCACCATCTCCATGCCTGCAAATTTTGTATGCCACTAGCTCTGAAATCCTCTGGCCTCTGCTCCCTATCCTGCTCACAGCAGCATTAGCTGGGCCTGGGCCAGCATCACCTGTGGGAATCCCCAGCTGTCCCGTGCAGTGACACTGGGTCCTGTTTGCAGGGCAGGTGGGATGTGCTGGGAGAGTTGTTTCTGCTGCCGTGTTTGCTCTGTGCTCTCTGCTTAGGGCCTGACCTCCTGTAGGACGGCTCAGGGACTTTTTATCTTAACAGGGAAAAGTAAAGCACTGGGCATGCTGTTGGCAGCCAGTGCAGCCTCCCAGTGGAATGAGGCTGGGGTGGCTGCCATCTTGTGGTGGGGCGATGGGATAGGGCAGGGAAGAATCAGAGTGTAGGAGGGGCCTGGCTGCTTCCAGAGGTTGGGGTCCTCCCTGGAGTGGGCCCTCCCTGCCACCTGCCTTGTCTTTGCAGTCACAGGTACCCACTGGCAGCTCTGCCATCCTCCCAAGATCAGGGCAGGGGCTGCCACAGTGATGTGCGCCTACGCTGGAGAAGGTGTCAGGGCCTTTAGTCTTAGAATCGTAGAATAGTGTAGGTTGGAAGGGACTTTAAAGATCATCAGGTTCCAACCGCCCAGCCATGGGCAAGAACACCTTCCACTAATCTTCTTAGGAGTTGGAGCATCCTTTCCAGGAAACCCTGTAATCTCCTCAAGGGGCTGAGAGGAGGGAGGGTGACAGGTCTCTTTCCTCTGAACAAAAGCAGTGGGAAGAGAGGGGGGCACTGGGAGCAGGCCTGTGTCTTTGCAAGGAGACAGTGTTGAAAGGAAGAGGCAGACCCATGTGTGGTGCAAGTAGGGGGAGTTTGGGAACTGTTTGATTGTGTGGGTCCTCTTGGGGACTACGAGGAGATGCTTGTAAGGGGAGGCCAGCCCTCTGCAATGGAGGCAATGCTCATGTGAAAGGCAACATGAGCTCTGACAGGTGGTGGGGGAGGCAGTGTAGGATTTCCTTCACTTGTTGTCGTGCTGTGCCTGGGGAGAAAACAGTCTCCCCAGAGACTTGGCAAAGCCTCTAAATTTAACTTGCAACTCTTCTCTCAGAGGAGCTCTGGTTTCTTTTTTCCAGGTGGCTGAGCTGAAGTTCCTGAGTTAGCTCACAGCCGCACATTCACTTGGTAACTTTTTTAAACCCGGGCTGACTGAGATGCTGAGCTCAGGAGCAGAGATAGGGCTGCAGGCTGAGGCTCATTGACTCCTTGGGCTCATAACAGTCATTTTTGGAAGAGACAGGGACTGGCAGGAAGTGAATGACTTCTCCTGGAGACTTTCAGAGGTGGGGACTCTGGTGCAGGTCTGACCTGGGGACATGGACAAGACATGGAAATAGGGGTAACATGCCCTGCTGGTTTTTGAGCTGGCACCAGACTCTGGAGGGATCCTGAGTCTGGGAGCTTTTCCTGGGCCAGCTCTTCAGTATTACAAAAGTAATACCCTGTGTTTTTGTTGCAACTTGCAGACCCAGCAGCAGCTGCAATCTCTGGGAGCTGGGAGGCTTTCTTCTCCTCCCCATCAGGATGTCAGGTGGAGGGTAAAGCTCAGCCAAGGCAAGCAGTGAGGCTGCGTTGGCCAGGCCAGTGCCCAGCAGGGATGAAGTCCTCCTGTTAACACCAGACATATGTATTGGACCCAGTGCTGTTCTCCTCCTGCCTGCTGTTTAGGGGTTGATGCCTGCGGGTGTTAATTTTGTAGCTAACTGCAAGCTCTGCCCCCAGGGGTAAGTTTTCCTCCTTGTGCCAGGTTGAGGAACTGTGAGGGTCTCTTCCCAGTCCCTGCTGTCCCAGACAGTAGGAGTTAATGGGCTTCGTGCCTCAACCCTGCCTGCCAGGCAGGTTGTGCTGTCTGGGTTAGGCTGCTGATTCCAGTTTCTACCTGTGACCGTAGCTCCCACGCCTGGAAACATCCTTCCTGAGCTTTGCCCATTTCACGCCTCTCAGCACTTCCCATTGGTTCAGGGCCTGGGGCAATGAGCTAAGCACGCCCCATCTCCTAGAAGCCCTGCCCAGCTGGCAGGGACCTGTGAGAGCTGGGGACCTGTCTCTAATGGGGCCTGGGGATGCTGCCCAAGATATGGGTGCAGGGTGGTAGATATGTGGCGCTCATATTGGAAGCCCTGCCCTAGGAGCAGATGGAGGTCTGGCCAGAGGTAGTCCCACCCTTTGGCAGCTGCCCTGTCCTCTATGTGCTCTGTGTTGGTGTGAGATGCCTGTGCCTTTAGTCTGCCTCATGGGCTGCTGCCACTCCCCTGGCATTACTGCAGGATGACAGTTTGTGGCAGGCTCTAGTCCCAGTCCCACAGCACGGCACCCAGCCAAAAAGATATGAAAATCCCACCCAGCACCAACAGGAAAGAGCTTGGTATTCACCTCTTCCCCAGCTTTGCTCGCCCCGTCTCCCTTTTCATGTTCACCAGCTGCATCTTGGCTTTCTGTGGGCCTGGAGCAGCCACAGCTTTGACACACACTATGGCTTTGCAGAAAATCACATGTCCCTGCTGTCTGGCTGGCCCAGAAAGTCAGGGCAACTAACACAGAGCCTATTTGCATGAGGTCTTCCCCTTGTTTTGCTGCAGCTTGGCTTCTACAGGAAACGTGGGTGCTGGAGCAGCCCATCCCTTGCTTAACGTTGGCAGCCCAGGTGTGGAGCCTGAGAGCAGGGGGACTCCTTCCTGCCTGGTCCCCTGGCTGTGTGTGGGTGACCTCCACGCTAGGGCTGGACTCACTGATGGGATGAGGATGGGGAGTCACAGGACAGAAGTACCTAAGACTGCTCAGAGCCTCCCCCTGAACTGCCAGCCTCTGGGAAAGACCTGTAGCCATCCCAGAGAGGGTGCAGGGGGCCATGCAGCTGGCCATGTGCCAGCCTCTCCGTGTGAAAGTTCCCACTCAGATTATCTGTATCTCGTCCTGCCTGGCCAGGAGCCTCTCAGGCCCAGTGCTAAGCTTCTTACTGCCCAAGCTTGAGGTCACCACTCAAGGGGACATAGCATGGGGCACTCTGGCAGCAGGCGCACAGCAGCTGCTGCTGAAATGTGGATGGGGGGGTGGGAGGAGGTGTTTTCTGCAGGGATTTTGCACCCGTTGGCAGCTGGCAGGATTAAGAGGCTATGGGGCTCCTGTCCCGTGAGAGCTGCTGGGGGGTGCATGGATGGAGGTACCCTGCTTCCCAGTACACCTCCTGGCAGGGCTGCAGTTTGATGTGGTTGCAGCAGAGGCTGCTGCTGAGGACAGCCCACCTGGGCTTGAACAACTTTACCCACACACAAGTTTTGTTGTCGTTTGAATGAACAAGGAAGCAGATGTGGAGAGGACGAGTGTCAGAGGGGTCTGAGAAAGATGATGCTTCCCTTTTGAACTGGGTCACGAAGAGCTTTGCTCCCCAGCCCCTGGCTGGTGGTGGGTTGGGGCTTCTAGGATTTGGTGCCTGTGCACAGGGTCCAGAGTGTTGGGAGTAGGTGAGTTGTCCTGCCCTGCCCAAACAATGCTCCTTTGTGCAAGGCCTGGAGAGTGCCTTCATGATTTATTTGAAATTCAAATCCATGCCTGGACCCAGCAGTCGAGATGAAGGCTGCCAGGAGGCAGGGCAGCACAGAGAAGCAGGAAGGGAAACAGAACTCCCTCTCTGTGCCAACCTGGCCCTGGTCCCTGAGTGGTGTGCCCTCTTGCAGCCAGCTGGGTTGGGCTGCAGGTGACTCTGAACTGAGTTGGGTTAGTATCCCAGAAGCAGGAGTGTGTTACTTGATGTTTGCTGACTGGCTTCTAAGGGAGAAATGACCTTGTTGGACTCCAGTTCCATGAACATGTTGCCTGCGTGAACCTCCATGGCTGACAGCAGGGGCAGTGGCATGCGTGCTGTTGGAGCTGCTAGGATCTGCAAATGCCAAGGCAAGGGGAGAGCATGTGGGGTGGAGGGATGGCACTGTGGCAGCAAAGCTGTGGAGGGGGAGGATAGTTCTCTGTGCCAGGTGGCCGGGCATGTTCATGGGGAGGGCTTGCTGACCACTCTCTTTGTGTCCCTAGACTCCACCTGCCCCACAAAGGTGTCTTCTCTTGTCTCCCGGGCAGCCAGCCCGGCCGATGGGGATCCAGGAGGATAAAGCACCGGCCGGCAGTATATAAGTATGTGGTATTTTTATTGGCTTGCCAGCAGCTGCCGCAATGTTTCTTCTAAAGAGCTCTCCTCCCTCCCACCCACATCTCACCCCACTTCACCCCGTGTCTGTGCTAACCAAGGCCACTGAAAGCCAGGCTGCCTGCCTGCTGCCTGTGTCACTAACCTTGTTCTAGAGGGCAGCTTGCTGCTGGACTTTTATCGACTAACATGGCAGCACCTATTTTGCTGATGTTTGGATTGAAGGTCAGATGATGTCCTCCTCTATGTCCTAGCCATTGTGGGCATGAGCACCTAGACCCAGTGCATGCTGAATGCTTGGAAGACCCAAGGTGACAGTGCTGAGAGGGCAGTTTAGCCAAATGGCTGAAGCAGCCTCAAGTTCAGTATGGCTGGGACTGCCAGAAATGGTGGAAAACCAGAGCCTCAGAGACAATCACCATTGCTGGGACATAGTTTCTGTGTGGGAGCAAATTCCGAAAGGCTAGCCATGGTGTCGAGGGTTCACAAGTGCTCCCAAGAAGATGTGGAGGTACGTCTGACGTCCCATTCCAGGCTCCCTATGCCACGGTCTTTGCAGAGTGGCACACCACCCTGGTCAGGACTTGGCTGCACATGTGAGTGCCACAGTGGAAGTCCCTCACTGAGAACTGCTTCTTCCTGTCTTCTGCTATACAGTTTCACTGCACCCTGTCTGCACAACATCCTGGGCCTTTCTGAGTTCGCCACTAGGTCTCCAGTTTGCCTGATTGTATAGACAGAAAAGTCTTGTGTCCCAAGGCTGCTTGGGAGTCCTGTGTTTGGAGGTGTTGAGAGTGAGAGGCAGTGTGGCCAGTTAGTGCTCTGCAGAGGGGAGGTGGATGGGTTTTGGAGAGGTCCAGAGAGCCGTGGGTTGAACACCAGAGGGCACGGTTGCTCTTTGGAGCTCTTTTCTGCTCTGCTGTGCAGCTCCAGCTGTTTCCCTGGAGCTGACTTCAGCTGGGTGTTGTGACAGGTCCCCTCTGCAGGGTAGCTGGCCTTGACTCCTCACTTCTGGTTTTGTTTTCCTCTCTTCTGCAAGGAAGGGCTTGGCAGAGCATCCACGTGGAACTTTTTTTTGTGCTGCCATGGCTGAAGTGGCTGGTGAGCTTGATGGCTTAAGTTTGTCAGCTGCTGCTGCGTGCTGGCTGATGGTCAGAGGCAAGCCTCCAGCCAAGGCAACTGTTAGCCAGCTCTCTGCTGCATGGGCTTGCATGTCCTGGTAGCACTCAGAGCCACATAACTGCACCCACCCAACCTCTGAATGTGGAGCCTGAGTTGCTCTGCCCATACTAGAGGTCCCTGGAGCATCTGGTGTCACTCTGAGGGTGTGGGAGGAGGAGCAGAGAAACTCAGGAAGCACCTTAAGGCAGCCCTGTGCTACCGGTCTGTGGTGAAGTGTTAGTCCATTCCAGGAAGGGGAACGGTCGTCTGCTCTCTGCACTGGCATTGCCTCTTCCCCTGGGATCTCCTCTCCAAAGGGTGATGGGAGCAGAAAGCTCATCAGTGGTGCTGCAGAAGCTGGCAGATGTGGGGATGTTAAGACGAGAGAAGAAAAGGAAGCACGTAAGAGCAGATATACTGAGGGCCTTGAGAACGAAAAGGATGGAGGTGAAAAAAATATTTTTCCTCCTGCCCTCCTATTTGTAGCAGAGGGACAAGCTGACATTCAACAAAAACAAGAAATGGTAGTTTTAATATTGTTAAAAGGAGTTATTTTAATATTGGTGTGAGACTGGGGAGAAAAAAGACTTAGTTGCTTGCTACCATGAGGTGAAAAAGTGAAACCAAAGGTTAGACTTGATGTCAGTAACAGGGTCACAGTTAAACTAACAAATGCCATTCGTGTGGCAAGTCAGCATGTGCTTTGCTTAGTCACAGGGTCATGATGAAGGCTTGAGAGGTGTCTTTCCTGTCTCAGGCTTTGTGGGGTGGAGAGATCACTGGGGGCAGGGTTTCTCAGGGTTGCTGAGCAGTTCTCCCCCTTGCAGACACCTGCAGGGGCTGTCACTTGTAGTGTGGTTTCAGGTGCGTGGGAGAAGGGTCTCCTCACTTTGGAAAGTCTTGCTCAGGGCTGCGTGGGCCTGGGGAGCCTCTTGGCTTGGATGATTGGTTTCTGCTTGAACACAAGCAGACTGAAACCTGTGACAGCAACACAGGGAGCCAAAGGTCTCCATCGCCACCCATGCACTTGTGTACATATTTACAGCCTGAGGGCTTAGTAAGTCACAGGAGAAGGAGGAGAATGGCAACTCGAAGGTTTGCATGGCTGGCTTCAAGAGAGGGCTCTTAGGCTTCCTGTTCTCACTGCCTCCAGGAAAAGGGACTTGGAGAACCAGTGACCTGGTCTCTTGCTGGTCTGCTTGACTTGGAAGGAATTTTGGGGGGCAGCTAGAATCCACCCTGGTCATCCCTCCAGGCTGTTTCCATTTGCAAGTCCGGGTCCTGCTGACCCAGGAGGGAGAGGGGACTGTGGTGGGAGTGAGGAGCAGCAGACAGTGTCAGCAGGGGTCTGCTGTGCAGAGACCACAGGGGACAGGGAGAGCAAGGTGGGCATGGGGCAGTTGGAAACCAGCTGGAAGCTTGAACCCACTCTGGATGTGTTCAAGGCCAGGTTGGATGGGGCTTTGGGCAGCCTGGTGTAGTGAAAGGTGTCTCTTCCTATGGCAGGGGGGTTGGAATGAGATGCCTGTTTAAAGTCCCTTCCCACTCAAACCATTCTGTGATTCTATGATAAGCTCCCTTGGCTGAAGATGGGGCTGGGGAGGAACTGCACATATCTCTTACCAGGCTACTGTGCTCTGGATGATTGGCTAGTTACAGCATGGTTTTAATTTCCTCTTTGATAAAACATCCTGCCAGTTCCAGTAAGTGGGTCTTAACAATGCCTAAGGGCTGTACCTAAGGGCCATTCTGCAGCTGGCAACACAGCCACCCTGGGGCTGTGAGGATGCTGAGCCTGCTTGATTGCTAATGGCAGCTGTCTCTTTCGTGGCAGCAGGAAGGAAAGTCTGAAGGATGCATAGGTACTCTCTGCAGGGAAAGGGGCAGACTCCTCTGCCTTTCATCAGCTGCCAGGTTTGAGGGGAGAGATGACTGAGCAGGGATATATCTTCCCCTCTGGCGTGGTTAGAAAAGGGTTGAATGCAATCCCCACAGCAGCTTGGTGGTGGAGAGGTGTGCTCATGTGTCCTGACCTGGTCCTCTGCTACTTAGCAAAGGCCACTTGCTCTTTCTGCTGTGACAGAGATGGTAGTGGTGGTGGTATCTCAGCCTTCAGGCCTGGCTCCCCTCTGATTATTGGTTTCCTGTGAACTGCTTTCAAGATACCCATCGGGGCAAGCAGCTGGCCACCTTTGCCACGCTGGCTGCAGCCTCCATGACGTTATGTTATGATCATGTTGCTGCAACCTCTCTCCAGGCCCCGGGGAACACTGGGCATGGTCCAAACACATACACGTTCCTACACTCAGAGGAGAAGAGCTCCTTGTCTAATTTTAGCAATGACATGTAGGCAAGGGGAAGGGGCAGGCAGAAGGGGGCAGGGTGTGAAAGGACAAGGTCCCAGCTGCAGCCACCCACACTGAGTCACTACGGCCGTGTGTGTGGCTATCAGCTTCCATCGCCGGGTAAATGACCGAAATAACAGTAGCTGGTGACGCATCATGGAGTGAACTGGCCTTCTGTGTGACCCTCCCTCCCCTCTCTGCAAAGACCAAAGTGGGGATGAGTTTTGTGGCCCCAAAAGGGAGCTGGGTTCTGTTTGGCTGGGAGCAGATCCTTGGGGGGCTGCTGGTGGACCCAGACAGCAGTGAAGCTTGACAGGGAAGTCCCCAGCCTGGCTACAAGAGGTCTCAGGGAGTTTTAGCAACGAGGGAAGACAAAAAGCTCCTGAGACATCTGTGGAGTCTGCCCAGACCACAGACTGCCTATAACTCAGGAGCAAATTCCTGTGCATGAAGGCAGGCTCTCCATGGCAGGCTTCTTGGCTCTCACCAGCCATGCAAACCCCTTTATCCAGGTTCCAGGGAGGCAGGAGAATCGCCTCTTTGGTGGATTCCTCCCCCTGTCCTCCTCCTGCGGCTCACAGGGAAGCGATGCCATCCCAAGTGGCAATTGGGTGTGCAGAGAGCAGCTGGGTGCCAGGGGACCCCTCTCTTTTTGGGCCCACTCTTGTGCATGCGCCTCTGGCCCAGAGCGAGCTGGTCTCGAGGCTGCTTGGAGAGGAAGTGCAGTTGGTTATTTTAACGAGCGCTGTCGGGGTTTGCAGCGCGGGGAGGAGCAGAGAGAGAAGCCAAGCACTCATTCTCCAAACTAGGACTTGGTAGGGGAGGGCTGGCCTGCTGCTACTGCGCGGCCACTGCCACCCACTCGGCACCTGCAGGACCTCTGCGCAGCTCCCGGTCAGGTCATGGGGGCTTTTCTTCATGCTCTTCCCTTCTTTTCTCCTCCTGTTCCTCCTAGTGCTCTGCCTGTTGCTTTTGTTTGTGCTGGGTGGGGGATGGGAGGAGGCCTGGGTGATAGCCCTTAGTTTGTAGGTGGGATGCCCTTCCTGATCCCTGCCATGGCCTGGGAGGCGTGTGATCTTTCTGTGATCAGTGCCTGTTCCTGAATGCCTCCGGCTTTCTTGGCTTTGCTTTGGGAGGTGCAGAGAGTTGTTAGCCCGGGGAATTGCTGCCTGTGTTCTGTATCTGCCACACAGCAGCTTTATCATTACACCAGGTTCATTGCATTCACCCTGGGGCTGCTGCAGACGCTGTGTATTGCCCTGCCTGGGACAGCGCTGTGCCCACTAGTCGTCCCTGTGCCAGGATTTCATTCTTGCATGCTGGAGGAAAACTCTGAGGCTGCTCTGGGAGTTTGGATCAGACAGCTGGACTGTGGGACTGACCCCCCTCTAAATAGCACGTCCTGGCTTGTGAGTCACAGAGCTGTGTGTACTGAAGAAGAGGATCAGCACTGGGGAGGATGGTGGGAATCTGTGAAAGAAACCATGGGATGGGCACCCAAACCACCAGGACACCCTGCTGAGGCCCCCGCAGCTTTGCTTTGTGCATGTTGTTCTGGAAAGGGAGCTCAGAGAAGAAACTCTCAAAGTCTTTCCCAGCCTGCATTGCTGGTCCTGCTGATGAGACCAAAATAGAAACTGTGTGGCTGGCCTCTCCCCCGACCCCTGCTCAGCCTCAGCCCCAGCACACTGATGGTGGTGGCTCACCCTCTGCATTTCATCCCTGGTTCATTTGTGGCCCGAGGCTGTCAGTCTTGCTGTTTGGCTCTTTGGCCAAATGCAGTAACAGATTGTTTACATCACTGCTGTCAGGTTTCTTGATTGCCAGGAGGCAGATTATTTACTGTAGTGGCAAATAAACTTCATAACATTATGATGGTGGAAACTTGTCAAGGAGTACAAATGCCCAGAGTCAGCCCAGGAGACTCCAAGGCGATGGCTTTGGTTTAAATTAAGACAAAACACTGTCTTCCATGGATTTTGGGAAGGAAATCACATTGTTGTAATGGGAATATTACTCTGATTTTTAGGGCTGGCAAACTCTTGATTTTTATGAAGTGTAAGTGGAGGATCTGAGCTAGTCTGGCAGATGTGCCTTAAAGTACATCTCAGGTTTGCCCTGAGAAGGTGCTGTAGGGGAGGTGGCACCAGGGTGTCATGCGGAGCTTGAGGTGATGCGGGATGGAGCTGCCATGAGAGGGATGTTTGGATTATGCTAGGAACTGTACAAAAAGTCTCAGACCCTTCTGCTTCCAGCCCCTGCTATTCCCAGCAAACCAAACTTGAAAGCATTTTTTGGTGAAGCACCAGGCATGAGGGTGGAATGGCTTTTGCCTTGCTTTGATTGAGGCAGGGCCAGGCCGTGATCTTTCACCTGGCTTTGCAGCTTGGAGAAGCTTCCCATGAAAAAGTGCAAAGCTGTGGTATTGCATTTCTTTGCCTTGCTACAATTCCCCTGTAAGGTAGCTGCTGGTCCCTGGGGCTGCATCTGTCCCCAACTTGCTCGTTCAAGGAAGGCAGCTTAGAGGCTGCATCCCTGCAGTGTGGTGTTGCCAGCTCCCAGCTAAGTGTGAATACCCAGAAAATGGTGTGGGGTTAAAGTTAAAAATGAGCCTGTGTTTCATCGCTGGCATGGACTGTGTGCAGGTATCTCATTAGCCTTTTCTTAGCCTTTCGTGTCTGGAGTGTGCCAGGCTATTTGCATCTGGTCCACAGTCCACTGCTGCAATACCATGGAGCACAGGTGTCTATGTTTGAGAAGCAGGAAGCTGAGAGGTGTGCTCTTGCTGAGCCATGTGCAAGATGGGCACAGAGAGGCCAAACTGATGTAGCTGCCCATCCCTTGTGAAGCAGTACTGTCCTGGGGCCTCCAGGTAGGTCAACCAGAGTGCCCAGTGACACTGACAGGCTTCTGAGCAAGTTAGCAAACTTGCTTAGATGTTATCGGGGCGCCTTGCTCTCACTGCCCTGCTACGACCAGAAACTGCCTTCTGCAGCCTGAACAGGTAACATTAAGGTTGCAGCAATAATCTCCTCTACAGGATGCGGGTGACAGTACAACCAAGGATGTTCTTGGCCATGGTTTGCCCTGGGAATGCCCTGCTCTTGCTGCTCAGGAGCCTGGGAATGAGGTGCTGTGGCCCATATAGGTGGTGGCACTTGTTGCAGTAAGTGTATGAATCCTAAAATAGGTGAGCACAGCCCATAGCTTACCCCTCATGATGCTTTGACAGGCTCATGGTTTGCATGAAGCCTCCTTGCCCCTGGCTGAGCTCCTGACTCTGTTTTATTTGCGTGCTGTAGGAGAGAAGACAGCTTGAATGGAAATTCTGAGTAGAAACAAACTGTGCCATTTGGGAACTTGCTGATCACTGCACACCTCACTGCAACCAAAGCCTGAGGGCTGCACCACATCTTGACCAACATTTTCCCTTCCCCATCTGGCACAGGAGCACCTTCTCAGCAGACCTCATCTGTGCGGGTTGCTCTTTGCACTGCGTTGGAGAGGGCTGGCAGGGGAGCCCCAGGGAGAGGAGAGGTCGGAGACTGGTATGTGGGAAGCAGAATGGGAGAGTGGGTCAAGATCTCAGCAGGGTTGGTGTTGGTGTGAGGATGGCAGTGTATATGGGAAGATTGAATACCAGAGCACTGAAAAGAAGGTGTGGGGGAAGCTTGTGATGGAAACCGAGGCTGAAGGCGAGCAGTGATATGTCAGCAGGGTGGGGATGAGCAGCAGCTCTCTGGATGGGCTCCTGGACTCTTATCCCTCAGTCCTTCCAGTGTCCTGGCAGGGAGGAGACAGAGAGGCAGAAGCCCAGGAGATCTTGCTGTCATGCAGGGGTGGGTATTAATAACACACTTTCCTTGTGGTTGATCTGTACAAGTCTTTGCCAGGGGAAGACAGCTTGTAAACTGAAACAGGCCTCTGCTCACACACTGCCAGCTCCAGTGCCACAGCAGCTCCCCAGCATGCACAGCAAGCCAGGATGCAGGAATCCAGCCAGCTGCCATCAGGACAGGTGCTCGTCACGGAACAGGGCGAAGCTCTCAGACTTGTTTCCCTTGTAGTCCCGTGGTTGGAAAAAATGCTTTCCAGTTGACTAATTGGAGGTTTGCTGAAAGGTCGAGAGGAGCTGATGTTTTTCAAGTCTGGACTTATTTAGGGCTCAAAGCTTGTGCCATCAGTATCCTACAGTAGGGTGGTCTTGCCACCTTTGGTGCCAGGAGAGGGGTGCCAGATTTGGCACTGTATGAAAGTAACCTGGGATCTCTCTTGCTTCTGGGCACTGGCAGGAATAGACCCAGGCTGTTGCAGGGAAGAATAATGAGGAGGAAGGGCCAAGCAGGTATATGGCACAGGATCTCTCTGCATATCTAACGGCACAGAGAGCCTGTTCAGTGTGGTATGTGGAGTTCGCTTGAAGTTAGTGAAGCAAAGTGGAATAATGGATCTGAATATCCAGATGTTCCTCCTGATGCGAGCAGAGGTTATGCCTAATGCTTAGCCCTAGGAGTCAGCCTGTCTGGTTTTGGAATTGCCACCACTGCATGAAGGATGGCTGTCTGGAGAGATGTCTCCATATCAGCTGATTCACGAGCTCTGTGTCCACTGAAGTTACAAGATGCAAGTTTTTCTCTTTGATCCCTGATGGACTTTCAAGAGCATTTAGATCCTGTTGGGGCATGTTCCTGCTTCAATAGCATCTCTGCCCACTGAGGCCAGGCAGGGAGTGTAGGAGGCTGAGGAGCTCTGAGGGGTCTGGTTATTAAAAAAACACACCCCAAGAGCTCTGTGCAGACTAGAGCTGCTGTCTTCTTCCTTATTCACAGAAGGAGATTGAAATGATAGTGTGTGGCTCTTCATAACTAGGGTTGATATCCTAGTGCATGCAGCAGTACTTCCTTTCCTTTGCATCCTGCAAATACTAGGCTGCCTCCATCCAGCCAAGCGATGCTCCCAATTCTCAGTGACAAACAGTGGAGATCCCAGATATGGACTGGTGTTAGGCCAGGGGCTTCCAGGCTTTAGCTCCTCTCAGTCTTCTCTCTGCCCGGTGAGTGGTTCCCTGGCTGTCCTGCGTGCAGCTCTGTTGGTGCATATTGACCGTGGGCACTCTGGCAATCTGTCCACCTGCTCCACCAGCAGCAGTTCTCAACACCTGCAATACACCATTTGGAGCTCAGGTTGGCAGTAAGTTGCGAGAGGTGGGGATATGTTCACCCAACATATCTCCACTGCCACGTGCTGCTGTCGTGAGCTGTCAGATGGTTGTCTCCCTGGCCCACCTTCACCACTGATGGTCCGAGCTTGAGTCCATGTGCCACTTGCAGACAGCTCTGAAGATAAAAAGGGCTGTAATCAGCTAGTACCTAAAGATAAATGTCAAGCCAAGGTTGTTCTAGCAGATTTCCTCACGAGACTGTGGTGCGAAAAGGAAGGAAGCTGTGTTAAGAGATCTTCCTGCCCACAGCAGCAACACAGCAAGTGGTACAGCATCTTTGTGCTGATGGAATATCTGGGGCAGGAGAGTGCAGCTGTTCAGCCCGTTTGGTGTGCAGTTGGTCAGTGTGTCTCTCACAGCAGCTAAAGCTGGCCAAAAAGGGTCTGCTGCAGTGTGCCACACCCAAGCAGCATTCTCACTTGGTTTTTTTAGTGCGTTTTATATGTTCAGATAATTTTTAACGCCTGTTGGAGATAATGCTGGTTGACAGCTGGCTGAACATGAGCCAGCAGTGTGGCCAGGTGGCCAGAAGGCCAACAGCATCCTGGCCTGTATGAGAAATAGTGTGTGGCCAGCAGGACCAGGGCAGTCATTATTGCCCTGTATGCTGTGGCACTGGTGAGGCTGCACCTTGAGTATTGTGTCCAGTTTGGGGCCCCTCACTATAAGAAGGATATTGAGGTGCTGAGGCCTCAGAGAAGGGCAATGGAGTTGGTGAAGGGTCTGGACTACAAGTCTTAGGAGGAGTGGCTGAGGAATTGGGGTTGTTTAGCCCGAAGAAAAGGAAGCTGAGGGCAGACCTTACTGCTCCCTACAGCTGCCTCAAAGGATGTTGTAGCCAGGTGGGGATCAGTCTCTTCTCCCAAGTAACAAGCGATAAGACAAGAGGAAATGGCCTCCAGTTGTACTGGGGGAGTTTAGGTTCTCTGATTCTATGCAATTTACTGTGCATCATCCTGCAGACAATGGGGAGAGGGTACAGGAATGGAGCACTGCAATGTTAGAGACAGGCTAGAAGCAGGATCCTCAGCAAAATGTGCTTTTGCACTCTGCAAAGCTGCATGGGCCTCAGTGGACTTCTGGTGACCAAATACCTGGCTGTGTTGCTTGAAGCGGTTCAACTTGAGAAATACTTCTGAGGAGGTGATGCTTTGGTTTTGCTTTCAGTTCAGCCAGGCTTTAGCTGCCCTGATGCTGCTCTCTGGAGGCCATTGCTGTCCTTCCTTCCTTCCCTCCTTGTGCTAATCACTGAATGATTATGAGTAACGGTAATGAGACTGTAGAAGCTAAAGAGCTGGCTTCCTTGCCTGCCAGGCTGGAAGAGAACAAACCAAGCCTGGCCTTCTCCATAAATACAAACTCAGATTTGTACTCATCTTAAAAAAAATAATAAAAAAGAAAAGTAAAGAAAAAGAAAGAGGTATAGCCCATGGGTTGCTTGTGCTACAAGCACTAAGCAAAAGCTTCAGTTTGTCCAGAAAATAAAACGTATGTCCCATCTTAAATGTATTTCCCAAATAAAAAGGGAAGTTTCTGACAAATTTGCCTGTTGGTGTGAACCTTGGGACTTCGAAAGTTTGGGTCAGGGTGTTCTCCTGAAGGTCCTCTGGTATTGCTGACATGCAAGTGAGTGTATGAAAGAACATGAGAAGGGAGGAAGGTAGAAGCAAGTGAAGCAGATGTCAGTCTTAGCACAGTGGTGAGCAGCATGCTTATACCCTCTTGGTGGGTAGAGATGCCTTGTACAGCATGGAAATCATTGAGAGTGGTGGTGGTGGCTTGTGTGTGCTTGCAGGCTGCCATGATCCAGAGTCTGTTGCCTTGGGAGCAGTTGAAGAGCCAGAAGTTTGCTTCTACCAAATCCACCTAAGTGTGAATTTTGGTGGGGTTTTTTTTGAGTTGGCTTCGAATAAATCCTCTCTAGCAGCTGAAGCAGGGTGGCGGCTGGAGGGTGGGAAGAAAAGCACTGTCTCTGGAGTAGAAGAGTATTGGAGCTGGCCAGGCTCAGTCCTTTCTGCTCCAGCGTTTGCATGCTGAGCCACTGCTGCTGAAAGTGTTTGTAGCGCCTTCCACCAGTGGCTGCTGCAATGTCCTGGCCACTTGTCGAGCTTTGAGGGCAGGGCAGGGAAAGCTTGAGTAAAGCTCGTTCTACTATGAGAGGGAGGTTTTGCACAGGATGGATGGCATGATTTTCCTAGCTCTTCTCTGCACTGCTCCAGCCTCTCCCAGCTTCTAGCTCTCCCAGACAGCTTCTACCAAATCTGCCTACCCTACTTTTACTTGCGTGGTTCATTTTCTTCTGTAGGTTTCACAAGGGCTCAGTTTCAATTTGCTGTAAATTTGGTGGGGCTGGTGTGTAGCCAGAGTGGTTGCTGTTGGGGAAAGCAGGTAGACCAGGTTCTGGAAAGTGGTGAGGGTAGTTGAGTTGCCAGGGCTGATTGACACCACAGGGTGCAGATGCTCTGCTAATCCCACAGTGGAAAGCAGGGGATGCAGAGGGTCTCAGCTGGGTGGTGCCACTGCAGTGCTCTGGGCTGAGCCATGAGACTCACAGAGCAGGATTGCTGTGGGGAGCAGGACCCACCACATGCCCTGGGGTGGCATTGCCATGTCCCCAGTTCCCTGCTCCAGCCCTCTGTCCCTTTCTTCTCTCTGTCTCCTTGCCCTGACCCACACAGCCCAGCCTGGGAACTCATGGGAGGGGTCTACTTAATTCCTGGTCTCTTGTGTTAACAGCCACGTCCGGGCGCGATGGAAACGTTTTTTAGGCGGCACTTTGGGCGGAAGGCGCTGCGACGCAGCAGTGTAGTGGCCGTGCCCACGGGCAAGGCCAGGCGTCGCTCCCAGGTGGGGCTGCCCTCCGCCT
>NW_008687775.1:0-556 GCF_000695815.1 Acanthisitta chloris
CCGCGCCCTACACCCCTCTCATCCCTGCATCTCGCACCCTCTCACCTCACACCCCCCGCACCCTCGCACTCCCGTTCCCCCGCATTTCTCGCACCTCCGCATTTCGCTCCAGAGAACAAAGGTACTGTGGAACAGAGTACTGCTGGCATGAAAAGGTCTCCTCAGCAGCATCAATAGCAGAATGGTACCTGCTGTTACAAGCATAGCTGAGGAAAGCATGCTTGGGTAACAATCAGGAACACACAACATGATGGTGACAGCCAACAACAAACATTTTCTGTTGCTCTCAAGCTTCTTAATTCTACACATGCAAACAAAACTGTCACTGTATCTCTGCTGACTTCCAAATCCTTTATGCACTCTCAAACTCCTGCATCACTGACAGCTTATTTCCTAAACTTTCAGAATGGACACCCAGGACGGCTGCGTCCCCGCTCGGACCTCCCTCTGGGGTGGTTCGGGAGAGAGGGGGGTGGGGCCCCTGCCCGCTGCCCCGCGAGAGGCTCTTCGGGGTGGGCTTCGGACCGGCTCCTCGGAGGGACCCTGAGGGATCCTG
>NW_008687776.1:0-495 GCF_000695815.1 Acanthisitta chloris
CGACTGCTCCCGCCTTCGCCTGCGGAACTTGCTGCGCATCAGGTTGGTTTGTTGGGCTGTTCTTCGGCACCGCTCTGGTGGGAGAATCGTAGGATTTTAGGGGTTGGAATCATAGAATCATAGAATGGAGCTTAGAGGTCATCCAGCCCCAACCCCTGCCCTGGGCAGGGACACCTCCCAACAGAGCAGGTTGCTCAAGGCTCATCCAACCTGGCTGTGAACACTGCCAGGGCTGGGGCAGCCACAGCCTCCCTCGGCAACCTGTGCCAGTGCCTCAGCATCCTCACAGGGAAAAACTTCTGCCTACTATCTAATCTAGATTTCCCTCCAATTTGAACACATTACCTCATGCCCTACCCTCTTAGGACACACTGTTCTTGATCCAGGCCACCTGTGCACACTGTCCCTGCACATACTGACAGACAGTGATGAGGTCCATCTCAGTCATCTCTTCCCAAGGCTGAGCATCCTCAACTCCCTCAGCCTTTCCTCACC
>NW_008687777.1:0-14022 GCF_000695815.1 Acanthisitta chloris
CCCGGGCGGGAGGAGCCGGCACAGCCCGGAGAAGGGCGGCCAGAGGGTCCTCTGTGCCCGGGAGGATCCCCTGCCCCGGGGGCTGCGAGCCCCATCTGCTCCCAAGGGACGCTCGGGAATTTGTCTCTGGGACAGCGCTGCGGGGGACGCAGGAGGGGCGAGGGGCAGGGAAGCACAGCCCCAGCTGCTCTGGTCCTGAGGGGGAAGGCTGTGCAGGGAATCCGCAGGGATTGTGAAACTCTCTGAGATGTGTGGTTTGGGTGTTGCCTCCTTCACATGTTGCCCTGATAGAGACAGCATATGGATGTGATTGTATCTCTGTGTCTCAGTGTTTTGTGAGCTCAAGAAACTTCGATGTGTAACCTGTGCTGAAGAGGGCAGTGAGTCAGTAGTTAACAATGAATTGGTGCATTGATTTATCTGCTTTTTAGTGTTATTCTGGGCCAAGTACTGTTGTTGCTGCTGTCTGAGTGAGGCCAGTCCCAGGAGGTGACAAGCAGTGGAACAGGCTTGTGCCCTGCATTTCTATCTCTTATGTCTTCCCTTTGAGCTGCCTGCAGCTTTGCCCGGAGCAGGCACACTTCCCTCCTGGGAGTGGCTGTACCAGAGTCAGTATTTGTCTTCTGTGGGGTTTGTATACCAAAATTAAGGCTCCTGGTCACCTGCTGAGGCAGGTGTGTAAGCAGACTGGGGGGACCTGAGGGGAATTGTTTCTGATTATGGTGTTTCCCCAGCTCCAGGATGGGGGGAGAGGGGCAGTAAAACCTCCAGGAGTCCCCAGGAGGCTCCCAGGACTTGAAAAGGGTATAGCCCTTCATTGTTCCCTATACCACAGGACCTGAGGGAACAGCATGGAGCTGTGTCAGGGGGTTTGGGATGAATATTGGGAAAGGTTCTGCCCCCCGAGGGTGTTTGGGCACTGAATACTCAGGGCAGTGGCCACAGCCCCGAGGCTGACAGAGCTTAAGGAGTGTTTGGACAATGCTCTCAGGCACAGGGTAGGATTGTTGGGGGTGTCCTGTGCACGGCAGGAGTTGGACTGATGGTCCTGGTGGGACCATCAGTCTGGAAGGGACTCTTCCAGCTCGGGAGATTCCAGGATTCTGTGACAGTCGAAAGTGCCTCAAGCAGGTTGACACAGGATTTTTCTTCACTAAATATTCCCTAATATGGCATGGTGAAATTTTTCACACTGTGGTCACATTCGAAGTGATCATGTTGTTGTTTGCCTAGAAAAAACAGCACTACGTGTGTTTGTGCCTTGGTTTAAGAGGCCAGTGGTGTCCCTTAAACTGACACAGGACATATTGCCTGGGAGATCCTGGTGAAGAGAAGCTCTGACTGTTTCCAGTGAAATACTGAGTCATGTGCCTTGGACTGTAAACCTTGGAGTTACTCACTGGCCACAGATGAGCACAGCGGAAAACAGAAGTGGTTTCTCTAGTGTGTATGTGATTTTCCTCCCTCCACAAGTGGTGGGTTATAGATTAAAAATCTCTGCATGAGGAGTGCAGGTGTTGGGGTTTGTCTGTTCCCAGTTAAACTGGAACTGTTCTGATGCATAGAGAGCTGATTTACATATTGGAGAGGGACTTTGGACAAGGGCCTGGAGGGAGAGGACAAGGGGGAATGGCCTCACACTGCCAGAGGGCAGGTTAGATGGGATATTGGGAAGGAATTCTTCCCTGTGAGATGCTGAGGCACTGGCACAGGTTGCCCAGAGCAGGTGTGGCTGCCCCCTCCCTGGGAGTGTTCCAGACCAGGTTGGGTGGGGTTTGGAACAACCTGAGCTGGTGGAAGGTGTCCCTGACCATGGCAAAGTGTGGGATTGGATGATCTCTAAGGTTCCTGTGGCTGAGGTGTGTTAGGAAAGGAGCGGGAGGGTGAGAACAGCTTGGGAAAATGAGAAGGAAGTGCATCACCACAAGGCTGCTTCTCTGGGGAGTTTATTTATTTGTTTGAGTTAAAGCCACTCAACAGCACCACAATCATCTCCTGGAGAAGGGAGAGCACAGGAGAACCACCATTGTCTGGCCATGATGGCCCCATCAAGCCAGGAATGTGTCCCTCAGTTTTTCCTTCTGATCCCTTTTCCAGTGGACAGGTTGATGCCTCCCACCCCTCCGCAGCTGTGAGACACTGGCACTGAAGTGCAGGAACTAAACATTCCACTTCTTCAGAACCTTTCTCATTTGCTCATCTCTTGGTGAAAATTTCCTTCCTCTTAGTGCGTTAGTGTAAGTCTTGTTTATGTGTCATTTGTTCTTCCCCCAAAATCTGCAGATCCCAGCCAGGGGCAGCTGCAGAAGGGTGGGATGAAGCTTTAATTGTATTCTTCACTGTTTTCACACATTATTCTCTCTTCACACATTTGAGAAATGAAAACAAAAGGCTTCTAGTTCTAAACCATAAGGTACAAAGTACTGTCAGACAGCAGGTACTGTGGTGGTGCAGGACAGCCTGGAGGCTTCAGCTGTGACAGCATCCCCTGAGCAGCTCACAGGGGACAGAGCTGTCCTGTCCACACTCAGGGACAGGCAAAATAACGTGTTCTCCTCTGTGCAGACATATTTAAGCTTATACAAAGCTGCATCTCTGTGTGTACAGGAAAATCAAGCTGCCTGTGCACTCCCAGTCCTTACCCAAGTGCTGTTGTCTCCCTCAAGGGCTGAGCTGGAGTAGCTCATTTCAAAGGGAAAGTAAATGCAACCCCAGGAAAACAATTGTGCCAGTGTAAACTGTGCAGCCTCTGGACCCCACTGGGGCATAGCACAGAGGTGCAACAGAGGGGAATGAGCTGCTGTAAATCCCAAGAGATTTGGGCACAGCAGAGCTGTTATGCCCCCAGTGCTGTGGCTGCTGGTGGTGCTGGCAGCAGCACATGGTGCCTGCTGTGTTTTTAGGGGCAGTTGTTAGTCCAGACTGCTTCACCCCTGATTGCTCCTGTCAGACCCTACGGTGCTGGTTTGGGGGTTGATTGCTGTATTCTGTGTTTCCATTCTGGGATTTGCAGGTGGGAGCACAGGGTGGTTTATCCTTAAGGAAGAAGGGTTGGAATTGACAGCTCAGCACAGGCCTCTCTGTCTTTCCTTTGTGGGATCAGCTCTGCCAAAATCAGCAACATGGCTGAGATGGGTAAAATTCCCAGGATTTGCCTCTCCCGGAGCTACTGCCATGTCCAGTGGAGGTAACAGGCAGAATGAGTCTGTGTTTTAGGAAGGGTTTTGCAGAGTTATTAATATACTGAGGGTGTTGGGTTTGGTGTACCAGCTGATTATTGTTTTGTTAAACAGGAGTGCACTGCCCAGCTAACAGGGATTATCTGTTTGTTCCAGAAGGTGGGAAGGTCCACATTGTGTCAGAGGCCAACAGATCATCTAAGTACCTAAATGAGGCATTAAGTCTGGTGAGCTTGTAAAAATATCTCTTCCATGTATGAGCTCTGCTGGGTCCCACCCTGAGCTGTGTGGCTGCACCTGGAAGGTACAGGTGTGCTGGCAGCAGCTCCCTGAGCATCCTCAACCCTTGCCAGGGACTGCCAAGAGCACATTTGTTTGCTGCTGACTAATACAGGCCCTCCAAGTGGCTGATAGTGGGGCTGTGCTGGACAAGATGCTGCCAGAGCTTCCTGTGAACAAGGAGAAATCAGGAGCATTCCTGTAAGGTTCCAAACTTCCTCCTGTAGGTGATTGGAGATGAATAGTTTGCAGTGGGAACCTCGAGGTTGTGTCTGTCACACACTGTCGTGGGAGTGCTCCTGATTCCAGCAGTTCTCTGGGTGCTGGTGAGTGACATGTGCTGACCTGATCTCCTTTCTCCAGTAGGTCTGTTGCTCTGTCCGAAGCCTCCCTAGAGAACACTCCTAAGAGCAATGGCAGGTAAGAGCACCTCAAACGTGCTGGTGCAGGGAGAGCACTTTCAGAGGCTGTTTCATTGTGCTGTGGACGCTGTAACGTGTCAGGAATGTGACCTGTGTCCCTTCCTGAGGTCTTAGTGATCCCGAAAGCTCTTCAGCTACTCTTCTTGCCTTGGCCGCTTTTACTTTTCTGCTGTATCCACTGTAGATCTGTCACTTGAGATTACTGCTCCAGGGATAAACACTCAGGTATGACTTGCCTGAAGGTTTTATGAGGATGGAATTTAGTCACAAAAATCTGCATGAGAAGAATTCATTCCTTACAGAGGCTTTCACAGCATTCCTAGCTGTGCTGTTGATATTAATCCATCTGAATTTTACTTGTAGTGGAATTAATAACAAAATTCCAACTCTTTTAAGATAAGAGAGAGCCTGGAACTTGCCTGCAGCTGCTGCAGTTTGGTTTGTGAAAGCAATGGTGTTGTGTTTGCTGGTCTAATGTGCTGATCCCAGCCTTGATGGGAGCACTGTAGCACTCCAACCTGTGCAGTCAGACATGAAAGGGGATATTTTCATTTCATCTCTTTTGTCTAATCTTGGAAGTAATCCAGAACAGTTGGAAACTACAGGACCTCTGGGTGGGAGGGAAGTGTTCATCTGGCTGCTTGCAGCAGGGCAGAGGTGTAATCCCCATCTTTGAGTACCTAAAAAACAATTCAGCTAGTTTTTGAAGCATTTTGTGAGCTTGAAAAATGACAAACTGCAGTGGCTGGTTGGGTTTGGCCTCGCCATCTGGGAGCTCTGCACTGTCCATGGCAGAAAATGGAAGAGACAAGACCAGACTAACTATCTGAAGCTTCAGCTGTGGAAGAGGGACAGAACAAAAGTTTCCTCATCCCTCAGGAAAAAACAAATTGTTAGATAATCTGCTTTTCCTGTCCTTGATTAATCTTGGTCTTACTGACTTCCCTAGAGACCTGTCTTTTCAGCTTTAAAAGCTGTGCCCCCTCCTTTCCCTTGATCCAGCATTGTTAGCTCCTTTTCTAGGCTGCTGGGACACACTGTGCAGGAGAAATCCCATTAGCTATTGATAGCAAACAAAAAATTAGTGCTAACAAATCCAAATTCCTGTGGATTTTGGGAGCGTCCATGTGCCATCAGCTCTCCCTGTGACGGGGTCAGCAATAGGTGTTAGCTCACACCAGCTTTGAGGGCATCTGCATTAATGTCAGATGGGGTTAGCAGAGATGGGTGAGGAGGGGCAGAAGATTTAATGTTTGGTTTTGTAAGGAAAAGTCGAATTGGGCTGGTGACTTCAGACATTATTTCATTATTGATGTATTCCCAGTGGGTGCTC
The DNA here is from genome assembly GCF_000695815.1 of Acanthisitta chloris. Lineage (NCBI taxonomy): Eukaryota > Metazoa > Chordata > Aves > Passeriformes > Acanthisittidae > Acanthisitta > Acanthisitta chloris. The sequence goes on from NW_008687777.1 coordinate 5,214, forward strand.
TCTCCTCACCATGCTTTCTGTGTGAAAATATGCTTTCCCTTTGCATAAGGGGAAGATTTTTCCTGCCTAAAAGCTTCAGCTTTAGGCTCTTCCCTGCCAGCCTTCAAAGGAAGCTGAGGAGCTGCTCCTGCAAAATGTCTTCTCACATGGAGATAATGGGAAGAGAAAAGAGACTCTTGTGCTGACAGTTCTTGTTCAGACATTTCTTCTCGTCTTCTGCGCCATTTGGAGGGTTTCCCAGGACATTCTTCATCTCTTCCTCTGGTTGTTTTTAATGCTGTTTACTGGGGCTGAAGGAGACTAGAGACAATTAGTCACAATGCCCTGGAATCAAACTTTAATCAGCTCTGGAAGGCAAGAGCAAACATTCCCAAACATGTTGGAAGGCACATCCAGGCACACACAGACGAATGTGGGAGCTGACAGCAGCTCCAGTGCAGAGGATTTAGGTATTTAATTAGTGGATTTTAAATCATAAATTCTTCCCAAGATAAGGTTTTCTCTACCAATGGCTTTTGGCAGCATGTGCTGATTTATTGTCTCTGAATGCAAAGATTTGTCATTTGTTTTTTGGTTTTTATTTCTTCCTGGGGCTTAACCTTACAGGACAAACTTGAACATGCCCTTTTTTCATGAAAAAGTAGGAGTCTCAGAACAAAGTAATCCCTGACATGGAATCATGGAATCACAGGATGGTTTGGGCTGGAAGGACCTTAAAGCTCACCCAGTTCCACCCTCTGCCATGGGCAGAGACACCTTCCACTAGCTCAGATTGCTCCCAGCCCTGTCCAGCCTGGTCTGGAACACTCCCCGGGATGGAGCAGCCACAGCTGCTCTGGGCAACCTGTGCCAGTGTCTCAGCACCCTCACAGGGAACAATTTCTCCCTAATATGACTTGTTTCCTTGATTTTCCCTACTAAATTCCGGTTTGGAGATGCTTTCCAACACCCTTCCTTATTGTCCCAGTCTGCTGCAGGTCCTAAGGCCTGACCCATAGCCAGGACATGTTCAGAGCTGGTGGCTGAAGGTAAATCTGCTTTGTTTGGGCCCTCTTTCCTCTTGCTGTGGTTTTCTGAGAGGTTGTAGCTAAATACCTCCATGCTGCTGTTTCCCCCAGATGTTGGTGACCTCTCCCTTCCTGAGGAACCTCATTTTGGAGCTTATTTTGAGGTTTCTGTCTTGCAGCACCTTTCACACAAGTTCACACTGATGTGCAAAGGTGTCAAATCCAGATGTTGCTCATCAGCTCATTTCTATTCCCCTCTCAGCCTTGCATGCGCTAGAATAAATGAGAATGTTTCTACACTCTGCTGATACCTGTTTTCTGTGTTGCAGAAAAAGTGAACAACTTCCCACCACTCCCCAAGTTCATCCCCCTGAAACCATGCTTCTACCAGAATTTTGCTGATGAAATTCCCATTGATTACCAGGCTCTGGTGAAGAGAATCTACCACGTATGGATCTGTAAGTTGATAAGAAACCTGTGCTGGGGGGTGTTAACCAGTGACTCAAACCAGCTCAGAGAGCACCTGAATTCATGTCAAATGGGGCTAGCAGAGATGGGTGAGGAGGGATGGGTGAAGATGTGTAGTAAGGATGCACAGATCTCAATGACCGAAGTTTTGACTGCAATTAGTTGATGAGAAACAAGGAATCATCTGAGAATACTGTGATATGGCTTTATGCCCAGATTTTAAGCTGCTGTGCTTTTGAGTCTCTGAAGAATCTTGAAGAAAGGAGAAGAGGGGAAAAAGCAGAACACATTTGATACCTTTATTAGTATCCGAGTGATCATGGGATCCCAGAATGGTTTGGTGTTGGAAGGGACCTTAAAGCCCATCCAGTGCCACCTCCTGCCCTGGGCAGGGACACCTTCCACTAGCCCAGGGTGCTCCAAGCCCTGTCCAACCTGGCTCAGAGCTCTCCCAGGGATGGAGCAGCCCCAGCTGCTCTGTCCAACCTGTGCCAGAGCCTCAGGACCCTCACAGGGAGGAATTCCTTCCCAATATCCCATCTAACCTGCCCTCTGGCAGTGGAAAGCCATTTCCCCTTGTCCAACCTTCTAAGGAGCCCCTGTTTAACTCCCAAAAATAGCCACCCTAAGGTAATTCCCCTGAAGTAAGATAATGGAAGAACTTCAGGCAAGGCAACGAATGTGGCCTGTTTGCTTCCTTCCTGGTTCCCCTTCTGCTCCAGGAAGGCTGAAATTCTCCCCTGTTTGTGCCATCCACTGATTTCCCTTGCCAATAGGAGCAGAGCCACACGCTATCTCTTCCTTAGCAATCCATAGCCCCCCAAACATTCCCCATCCTGCTGGAGAAGGGAACTGATCCTCTGTCACAGCTACTGATGTGCTGATATTCTGTATGAGAGAGCTCCTGGCTCAGGGCTCCTGTTGTTTGCTCAGCCATTCAAAAACCAGGAATGAAAATTGACCATTCTTCTCCAAGGAATACAATCGGTGTGGCAAAGCCGAGGGAACCCCAGGGAATGCTTTGAGAGATTAGAAATCTCTTTGCCTTGCTTATCTTCTTTCCCCCAAATGCTTGTCATCCTCTTTACCCTTCTCACTGAAGGAAAGCTTGTTTTGTGCCAGCCATGCATTTGGTGGTGTGGCTTTTCTTCCAGATGCATGGGATGTGTGTAGGAGAGAGATTTGTGTGCATAAATAATGGCATAATCCATGGCTCCATTGTTCCTTGGTTATGTGGAGCTGCTGCAATGAGCTCTGTAATTTTCTTGCCTGAAGAAGCTGCTTGTCCCTCCAGACTCACTGGTGTGATGTTGGGCTGTAAAGCTGCCTTTGTCCTCCCTGCTCCCCAAACAAAGCATCCCTCAGTCGAGTTAATGGCAGGCTGGAGGGGTGCCAGGTATCCAGGCATGGCCAGGAGACCTGCCATCTGCACCAGGAGTTTTACATTTCCATCTGCAGCGTGCTGCCATTTGGGAGCTCCCTGATGTATTTGGCATGGCATGGAGAGAGGGATGTATACAGGGAAGGAGGGAAACAAGAAAAGGCTGGTTTTGAAAGCAGGAATACAAAAGTCGTTGCTGGAGGAGTGAATGCTTGTTACTGTAATTGGATGTGAGCAGCTGATGGATGTGGAGGGTGATTTGGGAAAGCCTATACCAGAGCTCCCACTGCTGGAGAGCTAACTCCACAGGGAGAGCCAGGAGTTCCTTGGAATTTTATGGGTGCTCTTGGCTTGGGGTTGTTTTGTTGTTTGGTTTTTTTTTAATAAGTAACTTTTGGAGAAGAAATTACTTCTGAACATAAAAATTTGGAGAAGTTCAGCTACTTTATGTATAAATGAAATTTCATGGAATCCAAGAATCCCAGAGTGGTTTGGATTGGAGGGACCTTAAAGCTCATCCAGTCCCACCCCTGCCATGGGCAGGGACACCTCCCACCAGCCCCATCCAGCCTGGCCTGGAACATCCCAGGGATGGAGCAGCCACAGCCTGTTAGTTTAAATAACTAAAATGAATTCATTTAGATAACGAAAATTCTTTCTTCCCCCCAGTATTAGGACACATCCAAACCACTGTGCACAAAGCCTTGTTGGCTACTCAGAGTAAATTCTCTTTGCAGTTGGGTTTGGATGCTTTCATGCTACATCCTCCTGACTGTCTTGTCAGCATTATTTTATGACCACAAAATCTTGCAGTTGTTTAGGATCCCCCCAGTTGTGTGAAGGCAGGTGGATCTGTGCCTATGGGAAGAAAGGGAAGGACCAGGCCAGTGACATGAGCTGCAGAGCCACAGCATGGAATGGGCAGGATGTTCCCTTAGCACAGGTGAAGAGAAATCCAGGGATTTAATTTTGCCTGAATAACTGAGGCCAGAGTCCAGAGTGTCATCATGTGCTCATCACCAGGGGAGCTCATGATGATGAGCATGGGAGTCCCTGGAGGGAAAGCTGGAAGCCCCTGACATGGGACCTGAGCTCAGCCTGCTAAAGCTGGGAGGATTCCAGTCCCCCTTTCCAGTGGTGGGAACTCCAGGGAAAGGGGGTAGCAGTGTCACTTCATGCACATCTACTTAGTGCAGCACTGCAGTGCTCTGGGGGCTGTTGTCAACTGTTCTTTTTTATCCAAGTGACAGGAACAGGGATGTGAAAAGGCCTTTAAGCCACCCCATGGTCCCATATTCTCAGCCTGATTGGAGTTTGCTTATCCTCTTGCTCAAGGCAGCATGTACAAGCCCTCAAGCTAATTTCCAGGCTCCTCAGAGGCCCAGGGAAGCAGAGAGAGAGCTTGCAAGGCACTGTGCTGGCTCTGTAGTAACTCCTGAGGCAGCCCCAGAAAGCACAGAGTCATCCTGAGGGGGTGCAGGGCTGGATTTATCCCCTGTCCTCTCACAAAGGGGTTTTGCCACAGATGGAAATTGGACCTTGCAGGTAATTCGTACTAATACTGGCCTGAGTCTTCTGTTGGTCACATTGGTTGTTACGCAAGCTCTCCATCCTTTGGCAGGTCCCAAAAGAGTTCCCTCATCCCTCTGCTTGCAGGATCCCTCTGGAACTGGATGTGCCTGCGCTGCTGGCTCCAGGGTCACACAGAAACCTGTGACCCCCTTGGCGTGGCTGCATTACAGGGCTTGAGTTTCCCCCTGCTCCAAGGACCCTTCCCTTACAATACAGGGGGTCATAGAATCCTGGAATATCTTGAGCTGGAATGGACACCCAAGGATCATCAGCCCAACCTCTGCTCTGCCCAGGACACCCCCAACAACCCACCCTGGTGCCTGAGAGCACTGGCCAAACACTCCTGGAGCTCTGTCAGCCTTGGGGCCGTGACCACTGCCCTGGGGAGCTGTTCAGTGCCCGAACACCCTCGGGGGAAGAACCTTTCCCAATATCCATCCCAAACTCCTGACACAGCTCTGTGCCATTATTTTTTTTCCTTTTTTCCATTAAGTCAGTAAACTGCCTCACCCCACGTTCTTTCTCTGCCCAGTTTACTGCATCACACTGATGGTGAACATCATTTCGTGCCTGGCCTGGTGGATTGCGGGAGGCTATGGAGTCAACTTTGGCTTGGCCGTCCTCTGGCTGATCCTCTTCAGCCCCTGTGGCTACATCTGCTGGTTCCGACCTGCCTACAAAGCCTTTCGGTGAGTAGGAGTCCCTGAGAGGCTTTTGTTCCAGTTTCCTCTGGAAGAGAGCTGTGGTGTTTCTGGGGAATGCTCCTGTGGAGGTCTCTCTGCCTGTGATAAAGGTTAAAGACTTGATGTCTTCTTTTGAACAGAAGATTGTGGCTGCTTCTGAATATGAGATGTAGGACTGAGGGTCACCTGTGTGGGATTGGAGTGAGCAGCCACGCGTCGTTTGCCACTACCATGAGGGTGGAATTCGTATTTCAAGCTCGGCAGCGTCCTTATCTCAGTGCAGCATTAAAACAGTTGCTAATTTGGTAAAGCTTCATTGAGGCTTATTTTGATGGCAGACTATTGAGTTATTAGCTTTTGAGAACTCTTCTGGTTTCTGTCTCTAGACACCCGAGAACTTGGCTGCTTTGCTCTTTAGATAAAAGCAGCTCCCTGGAGCCGGTCCTTCTGAAACTTCACAAATATTTAAAGCCATCCTACATTTTCACTTTAATTAATAATCATTTGCATTGGCTCATGGCTTGCTGGGGACCACGAGGCATCATCCAGGCATGAATGTGTAATGCTTGGCCCAGCTGGGAGGATCCTGACACAGGGACCTGCCCAGTGTCACACCAAGGGTCACCACCATGCCACACACACCAAGAAGGGATTTGTCCCCTGAGGGTGAAGCTCTTTCTGGTGGAATGCTCTGGATTTGGATTATTGGTCAGATTCTGTGGTAAGCTGGTTTGGGTAACAGCAAGAGCAGCTGCTGGAAATGGGAGGTGGCAGGTGAGTCCTGTCTGTTTAGCACAAGATAAATCAGTTGTTTAAATGTTCTGCTGAATTTATGCTAACGGCACTGGGCAATTACTGCACTGGTGGAGCTTGCATTGGTGACTGCATCATGGAGGCAGGGCAGGGTTATTCCTGATGGAAGGAGAAGGGTTGGACTTGTCTGGAAGTTCTAAATGGCACAAAAATCCCAGCTCAGAACTCTTGCCCTCTGGGCTGGGGTTTGTCCCCATGCCTAGCTCAGAAGCCTCAGGGCCTCCAAGTGCCTGTTGGAGCTTTGTTGAAAGAGGAATTTCCATTCTGAAGTCTGGGAAAAATTACTCCTCCCATGGCCCTCCCCTGTGCTCTACCAGGGCCGTTTCCAATTACTGCTTTTGTGTTGTTTGTATATGTTTATGCAACAGCCAAATAAAGAATCAACCCCAGGCACAGAGTGGGGAACCCAGGGATGATCCACTGGGACATCACTTGGGGAGGAGGCTTGGAAGTCACTGCAGAGGGGCAGCACTGTAGGTGTGGGATCACAGCTGGTGATTCCAGAGGTGAGGTCAGAACCACTGGTGGTGCAGGAGGTCATCCTTCAGTGCTGCCATCCTGTCCTGCACGGATACTTCCCTAGATCCTTTGTCATCCCACTGCATCCCAAATTAAATTAGCGGCAGAGCTTTGGCACGAGGGCAGAGCTGTAGCAAATCTGCACCAGAAAGCTGGATGAGAAATCACCTTTTCTCTCTATCCTCACTAATTCCCGCAGATCCTTTCAAATGAAGACTCCTCCAGCCCCTTCAGGTTGGAGTTGCGAGTGTGTTTGAAGGCTCAGCCTCAATCCTAATCCTTGTTAATTGGATTATGACAGGCACTACTGTGAGCAGGCCCTGTTTGAAGTATTTCCTTCACTTTGCTGTACTCTGAGGTGGTGTTTGGAGGGTGGGGTCATGGGGATACTCAAGGATAGCAGAATTCTTCCACAGCCTCTCTGTGGCCATCCTTTGGAAGCTGACAGATCCCACACCAGCACAGGTCTGGCTGGAGGCTTCTCTGCTTGTTTCAGATCAGCCAAGTGCAGACCCTGAGTCAGGCCTCCCTCATCTCCTCCTTGGGCATCAGGGGCTAGAATTAGAATACTAACAAGCATCAACATAATAAAAAGAATTAATAGCCATTTAAGTACTTCCAGGGTTTAAGCAGGAGCTGGCAGAGACTGGAGCTCTTGTGAACTCCCCTGGGCATCAAGTTGCCTCATGAGCAACTGAAGTGTTTTGTGTAAATCTGTTCTGTACATCATTGGCCCTTCGAGTTCCTGAGAGAACAGAAATGATCTGTATCATTAAAAATGATAATTTGGAGCATTTTGGATGTGCCTGATGTAGCTGGTTTAATGAGATGAAGGTGTTCTGTGACAGAGCCCAGACTCGGGCAGGATGGTGCTGTGCCCCTAGTGCACCCGTGACAGAGACCATGTGCATACTCTTGTTTGGGGTCATATTCATGCTGATTATTATACCTGCCTCAATTCAAGGTCCTCACCTGAACATCCTGAGGATGTGGAGCCTACAGTGCTGGGAGGTGTGCCTCTGCTTTCAGAGTACCACCTGCCTCTCTCCTGGTTGTTCTCCCTCCCATTGTGTCCCAGTGCTGGAGTATTAACTGTGGCCATGTGAGCATGATGATCAGCAGCCACTGAGACATTCCCAACTGGAATTCTCACGCTCAGTGATCACTTTGAATGTATGGACATGGTCTGATTCCCTGTGTGCCTCCTTGCCGGTGGCTGAGCTGGGCCTGTGTCAGGCTGGGCTGATGTTTGGTCAGAGAATGATTCAGGCACTCCGTGTTCCACAGGAGACTCGTGTCTCTGTTCCTCTCCTTGTGTGTCATCATACATGCAATACTTGGGTAGAGCAATTGCAGGAGCCAAGTTATTGGGAGAGAATAGGTGCTGATGAGTCATGGAGCTCTCACTGCCAGGGAAAGATGAGAAGCCTCTGCAGGGATCTCTGCCGAGACACCACGTGGGAGGGTTGATACTTGTTGTTGGGGTCAGACATCAATGTGAATCAGCACAAGGTGCCAGTGCCCCTCTAACCTCCTCTCTTCCTCCACAGGTCAGACAGTTCCTTTAATTTCATGGCCTTTTTCTTCATCTTTGGGGCACAGTTCGTCCTCGCAGTCCTGCAGGCGATTGGCATCTCTGGCTGGGGAGCATGGTAAGCAGGGTGCTCCAGCAGGCTGCAGGCTATGGGCTGCTTCCATGGGCTTTGAGAAACTGCTGGGAGTCTGTACAGGGTGGAGAGGGAAAATCTTTCCGTTTTGCCCTGTGGCATAGTTACATCTGCCCTTGGGTTGCACAATCCTGGTTTCATTGCTGTGTTGGCAGAAGTCAAGGCACCAAGTTGTGGCCCTAAGCCTGAGAGAGCTCAAGGAGTGTTTGGACAAGGCTCTCAGGCACATGGTGGATTGTTGGGGTGTCCTGTGCAGGGTCAGGAGTTGGACTCATGATCCTTGTGGATGTCTTCTAACCCAGGAGATTCTGTGAAGTCAAGGCCAAGTTGGACAAGGCTTGGAGCAACCTGGGCTGGTGGGAGGTGTCCCTGCCCATGGCAGGGGGTGGGACTGGATGATATCTAAGGTCTCTTCCAACCCAAACCATTCTGTGATTCTAGAATCTTCACCTGCTTGTTCCTTCTAGCACCTTCCCACAACGTCCATTTCTTTTGCCATTTAACCAGCCGGTGTGAGGCTCAGCATTGCCCCCAGTGCTGGCAGCACACAGTGAGCAGTGTGTGATGACTCACTGTTGGCCTATAGAGAAGTATTGTGAGAGTTCTCCTAAAATAAATGGGAACATTTCAGTGTCTGTCCCTCGTTGTTATAACTGTTTGGCATTTTAACTTCCTGCCTCTAGAGACTTGAGAGCAATT